>NC_092234.1:11161593-11461593 GCF_036320965.1 Panulirus ornatus
GCTAGTCTAAGACGAGTGGTAGTAATGCCTTTATCAAGACTTGTTCATCCGAATTCCTATGACTTTACTAACAGTTAGCTTAGTAAAATCTTATATATCTTGTTTGCAGTGCCAGCATTTGCTTCATTCTACATGTACAGCAGATTCTTCGCCTACAATACTGTGTATTATGAATAAATGACTGGCACCCAGGAGGAACTGAGCCGGTCTGGATCACGTAGACGATTATTGGAACATACCAGGAAAGCAGGAGGTCCACGAATATCATCATCACGACAATTCAAATTCTTTATAAAATCTTTACACAATATATTATCATGGTATTCATCAATACGACCCAGAACATTCAGTGTGTTGGTGTACATTCATATTTCTAGCTTGAACAAAAAAAAATAATAATAATGGTAATAATGGCTGTAAAGTTAGTTTTTCTTTATCGTAAAATATTGGAACGTAAAAGGTCTGTAAAATATTGGAACGTAAAAGGCCTGTAAATGTTAGACAAGGGTAGGCTTTCTATTTCTACTTTTGGGCTTGGCGGTTGGTTATGGAGTGGTTTTGGGTAGGAAAGGAGGCGGTGTCAAGAGTTCTTCCAAGAATTGAATCATCAAACGATTGCTAGATTTTTACATCTGTCCCTTCCTACCACCTCTTTCTTCAAAGCTATCTAGATATCTCAAGTGAATTTCAGTCACTCCGGCATAATCTTAAAATAAATTATCATTCGTTGTTACGTTTCACTTTTCTACAAGGAACGATTAATAAAGTATTGGTGGTAATCATTATGCCATATCCAGATGTCAATTCCTTTTTCTCTTTTTTTCGAAGTGCCTGAGAAACACATCGCAAAAAAACCGTGCGAAATATGGAGTCGAACCATCGGTGTTACGAAGAGAAGAGAGCGGACCACCTTCCCTATGGTTTTCTACCAGAGAAATAGAAGAGAACGGACCACCTTCCCTATGGTTTTCTACCAGAGAAATAGAAGAGAACGGACCACCTTCCCTATGGTTTTCTACCAGAGAAATAGAAGAGAACGGACCATCTTCCCCCCCCCCCCCTGGTGTTCGACCAAAGCGTAAAATCAACTCATCGAAGCTGATCCGAATCCAAAATTGATTTCGTGTGACTAAATTGATCTGAAACGACAGCTCATAACGTACACATTGGACGGTAGAAACAGAGCGATTCCCAACACGGAGACGTGACCCGTGGGACTCACCGCCACAGATAGCTATTTCCATATATATTAAATTAAAAAAAAAAGGATTCCTTAAATACCGTAAAGTCTGGAGAGTAAAAATTTCACCGGAAAAATATAAAATAATTTTTTTCCCCATAATATTTTTTTATAACTCAATTAAGCCTTGACTTTATTACATTATCCACAAATAATCACATTATGTAGTTCGTTACCAATGTCTCTACCATTCCTGCCACATTAACAATTGAGAAGTATAACCTACTGGTAATATACCCAAGTGTATACTACCAGTTCATCCAATTCTGAGTAATTAGCCAATCAGCTCAACGCCTCCATTCAGATTACAAGCCCCAGATGGATACAATTTACATTATTATCTGAATAAAGAAATACTACAACAGAATTTTGTAAAATACTACAACAGAATTTTGTAAAATACTACGACAGAATTGTGTAAATACAAATGTCTTAAGTATGAGACGCATAAGATCTCACACACACTTAATACCTACAAACCTAAGTTGATACATAACACAAGCATGAAGTCTAATGGAACGGAACAGAACGGAAACCATTAAGCCATTCATTATCACAACTAAAAAGAAAATATATACCTTTGTTAATCTACATTCGAATTTTTAATTGCTAAGCTAAAAAGTAAATAATGGTGGCCTGAATTTTAAAAGGTCCTCAAAGGACTGGTAAATGAGAACGACGTGAATTTTGTGTTTTATACTTTTGATTAAAAAAAAATATGGAAAATGAGGTGTGTGAGTGCCTCACAAGGTGCTCTTGGTTATATATTGAGGGAGGATGGTGGTTGGTGACACACAGAAGGATGGCGGTGGTAAGGTAGCTCTGATAACACACACACACACACATATATATATATATATATATATATATATATATATATATATATATATATATATATATTATCCCTGGGGATAGGGGAGAAAGAATACTTCCCACGTATTCCCTGCGTGTCGTAGAAGGCGACTAAAATGGGAGGGAGCGGGGGGCTGGAAATCTTCCCCTCTCGTTTTTTTTTAATTTTCCAAAACAAGGAACAGAGAAGGGGGCCAGGTAAGGATATTCCCTCCAAGGCCCAGTCCTCTGTTCTTAACGCTACCTCGCTAAAGCGGGAAATGGCGAATAGTTTGAAAGAAAAAAGATATATATATATATATATATATATATGAACTATTGCCAAATATGTATGTTTGTGTGCGTGTGTGTGTGTGTGTGTGTGTGTGTGTGTGTGTGTGTGTGTGTGTGTGTGTGTAATTACCTATTTGCGCTGTATGGAAAGGAAGTTTACATTTAAAGGGCCCCCCATCTCCTCAACACCCTCTCTCATCATACAACTTCTTAAATTCAAGTATGTGGCCTCCATGGAACATGTCCTCAGTCATTATGTTCCATTCATCCACCACTTTTACACTATAGAGGTCTTAAAGGTTGTGATCAGATCAATCCTCACTCTTCTCTCTTCCAACTTGTGTAAAGATATATGTATGCATCTTCTGATGTATACATTCGGCTAATAAACACACAGATAGACAGTGATAGGCAGAGAGACAAAAATCTGAATATTTATATATGTATCTAGTACATATAACGACCCAAGAAACTTGGAAGGCACAGTCGAATGCTGACCTTTGACTGAGTGTTGGAGATGAGATGAACGACATTACGCTATATCTTCACTTGTAGATAATCATCTACCGTTAATCTCGAACAAAATCAAGATCTTTTTTTTTTCCCCTAAAGCTGATAATTGGATGGTCGGCCTGACCTGTCATTCACAAGACAGCGGCAGATTTTCCTAATTTTCACAGCTCGACGGGTCGTAAGGGAAGCCATGGCCATATTCCTAATAATCATCGAAGAAATCGACCGTAAGTCATGTGAAAATAATTCCCCCAGGCTTGTATTACCTGCCTCCGCGTTCAATTAAGTCTGGTATACTAGCTATCCAACGAGAAAATCGTCTCTGATTAAGGGGTTGTCCACTCGCTTTAAGGAACATCCGACCTACAACTAAAATAACAACAACAACAACAACAACAACAACAACAACAACAACAATAACAACAACCTCCCCGTCTGTTGACGAGGACCGTTGATATCAAAATAAACAGATCATGTTTACTTCCTCGATACTAAAACGTATTTCCAGTTTACAACAGGGAGGTGAGGGAGTTTCAACACTATCAGTAAGGTTGGTACCACGACTTGGCCGGGGTGGACTTTCATCCCAATCACCTCTGCGTATTACGCGATACCACGACACTATGATATTCAACCACAGCTCGTATTCCTTCGTATTCTCCTCCCAAGGAAGAATGACCTCGAGAGAGCCACAACGCTGGATCGCGCATGCGTCGCCGCAGGTCAGGAGATGAACAGAGTGGTTCATTTCCTTGACTCACAAGCAAGAGACGAAGGATGTATGACGCATGTTACAATGCGACATGTGTAATGTCGACATTCCACAAAGAGTCAGTAGATAGCAGCCATGGTTGGGTCTGCCTCAGTTAACCATTGAAAACGGAAGGTGGGGGTGCCCAGCAATATACAGACATACGTACATGTTCATCACACTATCGTGTTCATGTGAACAAAAATAAGATGTACACTATATCACACTGTGTTTAAAACACTAACATGTGCACAACATTATATCATGTTAACAAGAACAATGTAATCTACCAGACATCAATGTAATCTTCGATAGATCAAGATATCAAGCAGACGAGAATTTACATGTGTCTCCAAGTACAGAGAATGGGAACCAAAAAGCGACTTGGTTTCACTGCCCCAAACACGAGACCATCCTGTGCCTGTGGGTGGTGGTAGCCCATGATCATGGGGGTCCGTATCTTGAATCCTACATTCTGCGATTTCAGATTTGGAAATGAAAACGTGGGAACATGTATACATCTATACACACGGTGGTATATGACGTAGGTACAGACACACACACACACACACACACACACACACACACACACACACACACACACACACACACACACACACACACAAACACACATATATATACACACACACACAAAAGTACACAATATTGCAGTCAGTAACCAGAGGTCAATTTATGAGTTGTTGAAAAATAGTGTGTGTTTGTGTGTGTGTGTGTGTGTCTGTGTGTGTGTGTGTGTGAGAGAGAGAGAGAGAGAGAGAGAGAGAGAGAGAGAGAGAGAGAGAGAGAGAGAGAGAGAGAGAGAGAGAGAGGATATGTTACAGATAAGGAAAGAAATATACATATTGACGGATCGTCGGTATGCACGTGAGGGGTAAACAAGGAGATTTTACTCACGGATCTAAAGAACGGCATTGGCTCTCCTCCAGTGAAATATAAGACACGTGAGAGAGAGAGAAAAAAAAAAAAACCTCCGAAATCTCATCCCACCTCCACACCCCAGCCCGCCTCCCTCCCCTCCGTCCAGACAAACGCAGTCTCCCATTAAGGAAGCGAGACCCACCCTGCTAATCACTTTTCTCTCGCTGGCTCCCACACCGGGAGGCTCGCGCCCTCCTCTCCACATACCGGTAATCAATGAACACCAACTCCAGGAGGGAGGAGGAGGGAATCTTCCGACCCCTGCATACATGCAAATGACGGCTATACCCCGGGTTGACCTAGCATTCCTTTTTACCACTAATTTCCACCACGACCTCATCCTAGGTCAATGACCTCCTGAGTTCGTTATGTGTATGTATAACTCTGCTGTATCATGAAGGATTTCAATATATATATATATATATATATATATATATATATATATATATATATATATATATATATATATATATATATATATATATATGTCAGGGCGAGTATTTTTGCCAATGAAATAATATCATCGAGTACATGTTGAAAAAAAAAACTTTAGTTTTTATCATATCACTATATGTATTACCATTACATATTATTATCATTATTATCATTATCATTATTATTACTATTATTATTATTATTATTATCTTGGGGCCTAACACAAACAAAAGATTTACAGGTTCTGAGCAAATGATAGATATTATGAATGATTATATTCCTAAAGAAACAGAAATAAGCGAAATTTGTCAGACTTCAGTAAATCCACTCATCATTCACAAAGAATATATATATATATATATATATATATATATATATATATATATATATATATATATATATATATATATATATATATACAAAATGCATAAAGAAAACGGTTCAAATATCGTAAATTTCGAACAGATTCTGATCAGTTTAGATACGAGATCAACATAACTTTGTAAGTCAGGTATTTTCAAGCTTCTTCTTCAGTTGGTCAAGCTGACCAGGAGCACTCCCCTCTCCAGTCTCCCATCTTTCCTGTGCTATCTTGCTACCTCTTTCCTGTGCTATCTTGCTACCTCTTTCCTTTCTATTCCCTTTTACTCATTATCCTCGTTTCAGTCTACTGTGTCCTTCTTTATTTCTAACTTCACCGCCCTTCACGTTTCGTTTGGACTAGCATCATTATTTCTCATATACTTTATTCACTTCTCTCTTCTCTTTATCATCTCCCTACGCTACCTCACCGTTATCCAAGTCACTATTCTCCTGTATCTCTCATTCCTTTGTTATCTCTACTGCTAATAATCATTTTTTTTTTCTAGCCACCATTACTGTACCATCTTCGTCCACACCTTCCCTACACACACACACACACACACACACACACACACACACACGTCTTATCTCCCCCTCCTCCTCCCATCCCACTCTCCTTCCCGTTTATGTTCAGGTTGCCTTCTCATCTCTTTCCCATAACTGTAATCTGTTCTCCCCGATCCATTCCTCGGCACTACTCTTCCCTCTAACATGTCTATACATTCTCTCAACCCTTCCACATATCTCCCCTGACCACTCTGTCTCCCTCTTTATCTTTCCCCCTTTCCTTACGTCCTCTGTGGCTGCCTTGTGCTGCTCCTTCTCCTTTCCTTCCTTCCCGTCTCGCTCCGAGAGCAGGCCACCACACCGTGCCTGCAGGTTTCCCCCCCACCCACCAGGCCTCTGTGAGGGTCTTCCCGTCGGGGTTTTCTAATTCCCGCGAATTATCAAGTTTCTCCCGGGGAGCAAATTGTGGAGATGGCAGATCTCCAAGGCGAGGGAATGTGTCAAATTATTCCATTACTAAGATAAAGTTACCTCATGATGATGACGATGACTCTCTCTCTCTCTCTCTCTCTTTATGCCAGGGAAGGTCTCTCTCTCTCTCTCTCTCTCTCTCTCTCTCTCTCTCTCTCTCTCTCTCTCTCTCTCTCTCTCTCTCTCTCTCTCTCTATGCCAGGGAAGGTCTCTCTCTCTCTCTCTCTCTCTCTCTCTCTCTCTCTCTCTCTCTCTCTCTCTCTGCCAGGGAAGGGACATCGGGCTTCGCTAGCGGCATCGGCAGCCGTAACTAAACGAAATCAACAAAAGCTCCGGGACAAAGCGCCAGTAACAGTAACAATAATAATGAAAACGAATGGCGGTCCTGGAAATTCCGTGGAAATTCTAATAACAATAACAGCAGCAGCAGCAACGGTAGAGGCCACGGCCTTAAACAGTAAGACCACAAACTGTAACGGCGTTAAACAGTAAGACCACAAACTGTAACGGCGTTAAACAGTAAGACCACAAACTGTAACAGCGTTAAACAGTAAGACCACAAACTATAACGGCGTCAAACAGTAAGACCACAAACTGTAACGGCGTTAAACAGTAAGACCACAAACTGTAACGGCGCTAAACAGTAAGACCACAAACTGCAACGGCGTTAAACAGTAAGACCACAAACTCTAACGGCGTTAAACAGTAAGACCACAAACTGTAACAGCTGTAGCGACAGCAACGATGAAACACCTGCAGCTGGAAGCAACAGTGGCAGTAGTTCTAACGGGCAGCAACGGAAAGCAACGGCACCAGACAAGGCAACAGCATTAAACAGTACCACACACCCTCACCATCATCAGACAGATGCCCCCCGTTGGCAGCAACAGCACAGCTGTTCCCTAAAAGTACTACTTCGACAATCCTTCCATTTTCTCAAGAACCGTTCCGATATTGCAACTCCGACACCCCTCAACAACACGTAGCGCACGACACGTTAAAACCTCCATACACAATTTCCCGATAACCTTCCATCATCTGAACACTTGAGAAGCGCTCTTACAACACTCAAAGAAATAATAATAATAATAATAATAATGATAATAATGATAATAATAATAATAATAATAATAATAATAATAATAATAATAATAATAATAATAATAATAACAAAATAATAATAATGATAATAATAATAATAATAATAATAATAATAATAACAATAATAATAATAATAATAATAATAATAATAATAATAATAATAATAAATAATAATAATAATAATAATAATAATAATAATAATAATAATAATAATAATAATAATAAATAATAATAATAATAATAATAATAATAATAATAATAAAAAAAAAAAAATAATAATAATAATAATAATAATAATAATAACAATAATAATAATAATAATAATAATAATAATAATAATAATAATAATATATAATAATAATAATAATAATAATAATAATAATAATGATAATAATAATAATAATAATAATAATAATAATAATAATAACAATAATAATAATAATAATAATAATAATAATAATAATAACTAAAAATCAGTAAAAATAAAAATGATAAATAAAAGATAAACATTTCTAAAGTGTCTTAAAAAGGAATTCTACATAATTTCACCACATATTCAGTTCTGCAACAGTTTTCCGCCATCTCAACATTACAGTAGAAATCTAATATTTCACCACGATATTTCCTACGCCTCCAAAACTCCTTTGTCCACTTCTCCATCAATCCCCAAACCTTCTCTCACCGGTAATACAAACACTCACTTCAAACTTCGAACAACCTTTTCCAACATTTGAGCAATACTCCGTCATTCCTCCAACGTTTCCGCTCTCAACATATCCGCAAAACTTCGCCAACGCTTACGACTCCAGCCAGAATGAACGATTTCCCCCCCCACCCAAAAAAAAAAAAAAACTTTAAATCTGGAACTGTACCCTAAACCATGGATCGAAGGTCAAAGGGGAGGGGGTGGGTGGGTCGGTCGGTCAGCAGCCAGAGTTTTGCAGGGTCAGTTTTTAAGACAGTGTTGTAGGATGAAGTGAGGTGGAATCTGTGTGTGAGATTTATATCATGTATCATAGCCTAGCTGGCAGTTCTATATTTCAGGGGAGAAAAAGCCACAGTTCGGTTCTGAGGTCAGTAAGCTGGAAGTGGCAACGTCTGGCTACCACTGTGTGTTTTCATTTTACTCCCCTGTGTGTGTGTGTGTGTGTGTGTGTGTGTGTGTGTGTGAATACCTCTACGTGCACTGCGTTACCGGATTCCGCCTATCCGCCTACAAGTGTTTGCACCGCGAATGAAAAGTCACCAGTCGGAGAGGTCGCATATAATTGTCAATGGACGAAAAACAGCACCCCTCTCGTCGAAGGACTCCACGTTCCAAAGAAGTCCGTCATTTCCCTGCTCCTGACTGCAGCGCAGCCTTTGAAGCTGCAGTGAGCCCAGTAGAATTGATTCAGGCGTTATATGATTAAAAGAGACTAGATTATTATAAGAAACGAAAAAGCACAATGCTTGCTTACGTACGAATGATGTGTTTCTATGATCCATAGTATTACTACGCTTTAAACTATGCGAGGTTCAATGAAGACACTATGGCCACGCCCCACACACCATACGACAGACTGTGACCCCAACTGGTGGAGGGTCAGCGCCAGTAAAAGTATGTCATAGGTTTTCAAGAAAAGCTACACCTTGCTGACTTCCTCCACCTGAGGCTTCCAATGTTAATCAACTACCTATACTTGGTTATAATCTAAACATTACAGTGGTCGAGAAAATATCCCCCATCTCTCTCTCTCTTTCTGAGTAGTTTTATCATTTTCGCGTATCCTGTTGTCTTATATATATACAGTTATCTTAGTCTTACTGTCTGATTCATATATATATATATATATATATATATATATATATATATATATAGAGAGAGAGAGAGAGAGAGAGAGAGAGAGAGAGAGAGAGAGAGAGAGAGAGAGAGAGATAGTACAGATATACAGACAAAGAGATACACAGACACACGTGCATGACGGTCCCTAGGCAGCAAGGCGAGGTCAGGCACCATCTCCTCCAAACAAGCTTAAAAATGGATTTTTGTTGACCGGGGGGGTAAAAAAATCAGTCCTGGTTGGAGTTTGAGAGAGGATGGCGGCGGCCTCTTGGGGTAGGCAAGGGGTCTGAACCCAAAGGTTCCTACATCAACAACTCTGCCCTGAAAACCAGGCAGGTCCGAATGTTTCTGATGGTTTCTTTTCATGTCACAAGCTTGGCTGAGCCTCCAACTATTTTCCCCGCTGTACTTCTAACATACCCAGAGCTATATGGCAAGTAAAACAAATACATTGTTCTTGAGCACTAGCTAAATAGACTCATGGATACACTTGACTTCACTGAAGTATACATACATGACCAAAATATAAATTTCAATTTCAAATGCATTCAGTCCAGACACAAGGTGCTGTTATAACTATGTGAATGTATGAAATATGAAAAAGGTACAATCACTTATCTTCCCCTCAAAGAAAAGAATGTTTTATCTATCATTACTTAACATTTGGCCGTGTTTCCCTGGTGATTCCACCTTCGGTGCCTGCACACGCAACGTTCACATTCGTGGGGAAAATAATAGCCGCATTCTCTGACCACTTTTGTTTTCCAGTTGGCATGTCCTCTCCCCCCACACACCGACCCCCTGCACCTCCTCCCACCGGGGACGCCAGCATAAAAACACCACAAATCACCAATATGAGAGAGAGAGAGAGAGAGAGAGAGAGAGAGAGAGAGAGAGAGAGAGAGAGAGAGAGAGAGAGAGTAACGAATGAGCAGTCATAACGCAGGATAATAAAGCGATCGTACATCACAATAACGAGGGCGGTAATGTACTGGATCACGGCCAGCCATCACCTCCCCCTTACCCTCCCAACACCCCCACCCCACACCACAACGACCAACACCATCACAAAATATCATCATCGCCAATGACTCTTCTTCTTTTTTCTATCTTCCTATCTTCTCTTTACATTTTTTTTTTTTTTTATACTTTGTCGCTGTCTCCCGCGTTTGCGAGGTAGCGCAAGGAAACAGACGAAAGAAATGGCCCAACCCCCCCCCCATACACATGTACATACACACGTCCACACACGCAAATATACATACCTACACAGCTTTCCATGGTTTACCCCAGACGCTTCACATGCCTTGATTCACTCCACTGACAGCACGTCAACCCCTGTATACCACATCACTCCAATTCACTCTATTCCTTGCCCTCCTTTCACCCTCCTGCATGTTCAGGCCCCGATCACACAAAATCTTTTTCACTCCATCTTTCCACCTCCAATTTGGTCTCCCTCTTCTCCTCGTTCCCTCCACCTCCGACACATATATCCTCTTGGTCAATCTTTCCTCACTCATTCTCTCCATGTGCCCAAACCATTTCAAAACACCCTCTTCTGCTCTCTCAACCACGCTCTTTTTATTTCCACACATCTCTCTTACCCTTACGTTACTTACTCGATCAAACCACCTCACACCACACATTGTCCTCAAACATCTCATTTCCAGCACATCCATCCTCCTGCGCACAACTCTATCCATAGCCCACGCCTCGCAACCATACAACATTGTTGGAACCACTATTCCTTCAAACATACCCATTTTTGCTTTCCGAGATAATGTTCTCAACTTCCACACATTTTTCAAGGCTCCCAAAATTTTCGCCCCCTCCCCCACCCTATGATCCACTTCCGCTTCCATGGTTCCATCCGCTGACAGATCCACTCCCAGATATCTAAAACACTTCACTTCCTCCAGTTTTTCTCCATTCAAACTCACCTCCCAATTACATATATATATATATATATATATATATATATATATATATATATATATATATATATATATATATATATATATATATATATATATATATATTCGACCTTAAGATAATAACGGATAAAAAAATCATTCACTCCCAGGACAGCTAAAGCAGCAAGCCCACACACAAATCAAGGAAGATTGAGAGCCTCGATTTATCCTTAAATCGTACACCCCATTAAACAGGTGTTATCCTTCGAATTAGGTGCATAAGAAATAGTGCAAATCTCGCCGACGAAAACAGGATTCTAAGTCGTAATTTACCATTTCGTACATCCCTTAAATGTATTCCTGACACGTTAATACACCTCGCCGATAAATCCTACACTCTTTAAAAACCTGCAGCTTTTGCGAATAAATTTTTTCTTTTTTTTAGTACACTTGACAGTCCATTAGCCAACTACACAATCTGTAGGCAAAACATTGCATGAGTTTATACGTTGATCCACGGACTATCTAAAGTTATTTCGAAGATGAAACAAAAAAAGAATTAGGAAAAAAAATCTACAATCAAATCATGTTGTTGGGTGGGACTAAAAGGATCATTCACCTTTGCAAACCTTTAGACTGGGAACCAGTGGGAGGGATGAACATTTCAGTCTCTCTCGTAATTCAAAAAAGGAAAAATTATAAATGACATGAAGCCCTCATCAAAGTTTTGTCTCATTACTTCCTTCTTCGCGAATTCCGTCTTTATCTGGCGCATACCACAGGTTATATTGCTGAGGGATTGGAGGCATATATATATATATCCCCTCTTCCTTGAAGACTATTCTTACGTTTATCCTGCGGCGGAGGAAAACTTTACTTCCTCCGAAGCTTAATCAGCTTTCATCTTGGTCCGGAATCATTGCCAACCCGCTGTTATTCGAGGGGTCGACATAATCCTTTCTCCAGATGAAGTGTGATTACGTCTCTGGTGGGTCTTCCTTAGTCTGGCCAAAAGTACCTCTTGATGTCTTTTGTCGATCTACCCCTTCTCTCAACCTCTCTCGCAGCCCCCTCTCTCTCTCTCTCTCTCTCTCTCTCTCTCTCTCTCTCTCTCTCTCTCTCTCTCTCTCTCTCTTGCTCTAGCTCTACCTCCCTCCCTCTAGGCTCTCCTGTAATCTCCTCTCACGGTCCCTGCGACCCTCCCTTAATTCTGTGCACACTCCCGAGTAAACAGAACACATACTCGCCCACCAGCCTCGCCCCTCCTCCCTCCCACATGACAGAACTGATCTCGGCGATCTCTCGCCTCCTCCTCCTCCTCCTCCTCTTCCTCCTCCTCTTTCCCTACCTTCGTCCCAGCCTCCAACTTCCCGTCCTCCCTCCTCCCCTCCCCACACGGCTGTACATACAGTCTATACCCTTAAACTTTTTACAACGAGCGGTGCAGCAAATGGATGAACCTCAAACGCCTCTGTCTCCTTCCATAACTTCGTCCACAAACCTGATTTTATTTCCCATCCCCGTGACAATACAGGGTTTATGTATCATCGTCAGTCCACCCTGTACTGTCACACACCGGTGCGACCTACAACTCTCTGGCTTCGAGCAACAACTGCAACAACTCTCCGGAGTTGTATGATGACGACAGAACATGCGACTCCCAAAAACTGGAAGTCTGCGAACACAACAGCCCCTCCTGTTGCTTTAAGCAGACGACATAACAAAAGAGCTACTACGACACAGTGTAATAGCGAGTTCTGTTAGGTTACGACAGGCACGCTCCCTCTTGGTAGCCTTACCAAATGATAAATCTCAGGGCACCACGAGAGCACACACACACACACACACACACACACACACACACACATACATACACACACAAAAGTAAACTATGTCAGTGAAAACTTGCACCACGAAATTATCCTTCCCTTGAAAATTCACAGAACATCGAACTCTCTTCAGATTTTAACCCAGCTTCCTCCACAGATATAACTGGTAAGACATACACAATATTCAATTGAAATATTACAATGTTCTGACCTGTATGTAAGTGGGTCACACAGAGAGCCTACGACAAGAAACCATATGTGTTGTGAGCTTACGACACTACAGTACTCAGTGTTGAGGGGCTCCCACACGAGATAACAACCCAATGAAGCAAGTTATTAACGGCAGGATACGAACGCTCTCAGCCACAAGCTTACAACAGATCAAGCTCACTCCAACGCTGCTTTACAGTTCAACTCCACTGTAGTGAGGTTACGTTACAGCATACCCTCCATAACCGTGGGCTTAAACGATACAGTAAATATTCATGTTTTGTACACACCATAAGGTTCCCTCATTACTGCAGACTTGCACAAGGTAAACTCCTGTGTTGTGTGACAACAGTATCTCCTTAAAATCCCAAACTCTAACGAAAAGCTTAAACTCATAGTTTCGGCTAGGTTGCAACACAACGCCAGTCGAAATACTAGTCCCAGTGGCTATACAGTTACAAAATGGAACATGGGTCATGAAAAGGGATATGAGGATAGTAATTGAGATGTTGAGAGACAGTAATTAACCATAGACTTGAGTTTGTAATAACGACCAACTGTGTAATGTAAGGTTATTATTACACCAGTAGACGAGTCTAATAGCTGCTGTGGGTCAGCCTTATAAGAGGCTAATTCTTCTTCTTCTTCTTCTCCATCTTAACCAAGGAAATATACTATCTTAATCTTCTATCTTCCTGTATTTACAATTGATTACTCGTCCTTTACACCAACGCTAACCAACAAGAGATCTGAGCAGATATAAAACACGGTCGAATACTTCACAAAAAAAAGGAACTGTATGCTTTCTTTATAGCCTATAATAGCTCGAATGTTGTAATCAGTGATAAACTGTACTTTCAGCCATGAAACTCTTGGGAAAATAAGACGATCACTTCACTGCAAGATTTAGCGAAAACGATCACTTCACTGCAAGATTTAGCGAAAACGATCACTTCACTGCAAGATTTAGCGAAAACGATCACTTCACTGCGAGATTTAGCGAAAACGATCACTACACTGCAAGATTTAGCGAAAACGATCACTTCACTGCAAGATTTAGCGAAAACGATCACTTCACTGCAAGATTTAGCGAAAACACACACACACACACTCACCCATGAAAGCCGACCGCATCTCACTTATTCCCACGAATTTACGATTCAGCATTAACTCTCTTTTCACCAACATGATCTCCCGTTATAACTACGTCTTGCAGTGACAAACGAGCAAGAATCTCATAAAGTCAAACGACATAACAAGCGTGTATGCGTGAGGCACCATTCCTTTCTTGGGTCTGCCTGGGGTACGTACACAAGCAGTGCCATCGAGCGGATACGGTCTCGCCATGTTCTACATTCGGAATACCTTCATCGACTTTCAGCCTTCCCATACCCCTCTCTCTCTTATCTCATGACGAACCCAGTGGTGTTTACCTCCTCATGGTTCTCTCTCTCTCTCTCTCTCTCTCTCTCTCTCTCTCTCTCTCTCTCTCTCTCTCTCTATCTATCTATCTATCTATCTATCTATCTATGTTTCAGCTTACCCCCCCACTCTCTCTCTCTCTCTCTCTCTCTCTCTCTCTCTCTCTCTCTCTCTCTCTCTGTTGGTGTCTCATAGTTTTTCTCTCCCTATCCTTCTCCTTGTCTCATCGGTTCTCCGTCTCTCCCTCTTGGTGTCTCATTGTGTTTTTTCTCACTCATGTCTCGAGTGGACGGAGAAAGAGTTCTACACTCGTGGGAGGAGAAGGAGGTGAGGAAGAAGAGGAAGAGGAAAAAAGAGGAAGGGAGATAAGAGAGAAAGCAAGAAAGAAAGAACGAACGAAATAAGTCACGAGACATCAAAGAAACACCGCCCTCCATAATTGTTCCGTCTTCCCCCCCAGGATAACCAGACTACCCAAGTGTGATTAATGATGATTAGAATGATTATGAAAATCCTGAGTGCCCTACATGTACCATATAACTGCCTATCTCTTATACCACATTAATCCTCTAAGCCTAAACCCTACTAATACGTAAGCCTACCACTATAATCCACCTTAGGGTCTTTTCTGTTTTTGTTTTTTTTTCTAGACGTTTACATATTCATTGTGATCAAACATACCAAGTATCTGACAATAACTGTACACCGAACTTATGTAAAAGTGTGTATCATTTACACAGGAGTGACTTTCGTATGTAAACAATGAAGGACGGCTGACGAAAAATAAGCGTAAACTGCGCGTCATTACCTGAATAAGTTTACGAAACACCACCGATTGGTTTTCTTCAACCCCCCATCCTCCTCCTCACCTCAAGAATGACTGTCTGTACGACTCTTACGACTGTGCGACCCTTGGATATGAAATTTTGGCCTCCGGCCTTATCCTTACGCCGAAACATCGTATCCAAGGGTCATGCGGCCGTAATAAAAAAAAAGGAGTTACAGTCAGCTGTCGTATCGTTGTGCTCAGGGGGTAGCATCGTCCTGTTCAGTGGGTCGTCAAGTCGTGCTAACGGGTCGTATCGTCGTGTTAGTGGGGTCGTTATGCTCAGCTGGTCGTACTATCGCCTTCAAGGATAGCATCGCCGCGCTCCTCAAGAGAGTTGAAGACAACCACCACGGTTTTCTGTGGCGTCAGACTCCGAGTTCCCGCCTCGTCAGCCTCCAGGTTCACATCCCACAGCAAGCAAGGCTGCTCCATTACTCACCAACCCGTTGCTACCAACAACTTTCTTATCCTTAAGTTGAGTTTCTTTGGCCTGTAATATCACCTCTCCCTTCAGCGGGAAAAAAGGACGTTTTCCCATAAGTGAATAATTGCGCGAGGAAGGATGGTTGGGTGGTTGGTTGGTTGGTTGTTTGGGCTTTAGGCCTTTAACCTGCCAGGGGTCACTTAAGGCCGTCAACGTAAGCTGCAACATCCACCAACCCTTTAACACCTTCTTCTTCTGATGTTAAACATAATTCTAAGACCACATACACTCTCACTATGTATGTGGCCCATGACGAGGAAGGGTTTCCACATTTGTGGTGCACCATCTCTTTATATGAGAAATCCCTGCAGACCCAAACACTGATTCTAAACTATTAAAGGAATAAAAATACAATTAACAGACTATGAATGTATGAGTACCACTGGTAACAAAAAAGACGTACATGAAAATGAATCTCTTTCACCACTGCTTCGCTCTGTCAACAAACGACAGTAAGCCAAACGTTTCAAACGTCCGAGTGAATGAAAACGAGTCCAAAGAGAGTGAAAGTGAGAGAGAGAGAGAGAGAGAGAGAGAGAGAGAGAGAGAGAGAGAGAGAGAGAGAGAGAGAGAGAGAACTGCCACAACAAGCAAGCTGCCTGAGGAGGCAAGAGGTTGGAGAGGAAGAAGTCGACCGAGAAGGCGATGGAGTGGAGACAGCAAAACCCTCTTTGATGAAGAACAACCTCTCTCTCTCTCTCTTTCTCTCTCTCTCTCTCTCTCTCTCTCTCTCTCTCTCTCTCTCTCTCTCTCTCTCTCTCTCTCTCTCTCTCTCTCTCTATCCGCAAGATGCAGTCGAGAGAGGCAGAGAATGCTCAGTACTTCTCCAGCCTCGACCGCCTCGTGGTACTGGACGATGTATGAAGGAAAAGGTTAAGTGTTGGAGAAAGAGTTGAGGGTTGAGCAGTTTTCCAGTGATGGGAATGTGCTGGAGAGTCGGAGAAGTGTTGGACTTTTCAATAATTGCTGGAGATGTCATGGAGAAGTGGTGGAGAAATGTTCTGAACTACGGTTGTTTTTGCAGCAGCGTCAGGGAAGTGTTGGAGAACCGGGCGACTGTGTCGTACGTATATTGATAGATTGGGTGCACGGGAGAAGGAACAAAGCAACGGAAGGTTATAGCAATGTTAAGGGAGCGTTGGGGGACTAATTCAATTCCCTGGTGTTCGAGATCACAGATATGAGAAATGTACTGAAGGAGGATTGGTTGCAGAAGGGAAGACACTTTAGAGAAACATACAACTGCTGTTGTTATAACCATTTCGCAGACATTTCGGTAGACTGTCGTTGAGTTTTGAGAATTTGATTGGTTGGTTATTAGGGCTTTAGGCTTGTCAACTGCCAAGGTTAAATGATTTAAACTGTTAACGTTAAATTCTAATTGCCAAGAGAAAGATTCGGACACTTTCTTCAAGCGTTCAAACTTACTCTAAGGCCAATATACATTCTCACTACATACATGACCCTTGAACTAAAAGTTTTGAAGGAGTGCAAATACAAAAAAAAACTACTGAAGATTTACTGAAGGCTGTTAAATCTGGAATGAAAAATGGCAAGATAGGAAGACTGTGGATGTATCTAAGCGCTGAAAGTGTTAGATCATCCACTGAGTTACACTGGATGACATACGGGGCCGTGTGCTAGACAACTCCTGGGGAAGTACTGATGGATTTCTGTGATTCATCTGATGATGTCCTGCTGTGATGGATGTTGTGGGGACGAACTGCTGTAAAGCAGTGCAAGGACACTGTTTGAGAAACACTGTAAGAATGACCCAACCAGTGTTGAAGAAGTGTTAGAAAATAGCTGGAGGATGGAGTCTGGGTCGCGCTAGACGGGTACAGAAGTGTTAGTGATGAGCTGGAAGTCATGTAATTGTTGGATGGGTGACGAAAAAGCAGAGTATTTAATGAAGAAAAGCGAAGGTATGATGTTTAGCATAACATTATACGGGTATGACAAGACAATGATAAAAAAAAAATATTCGTTTGGATATGCCAATGACCTACTCTACATAACCGTAATGACCTTTGACCTTTTTTTACAATCTAAGAACAAAAGAAAGCTTGGGGCCCGACCGATTTCTTTTTTTCTTTTTTTATCAAATCCAATCCTAACAACACACACCACTACACTGTGCACAGACCGACAGACGAACACAGGCCAGTGAGCTCCGTGCCCATGACGAGGTGTGAATAAAAAAAAAAAAGGAAAATAAACATACAAGTTTTCTGTGTGGGACGCGACGGCAGCGGAACCCAACGAACTGTGCGAATGGTGAAGGAACCCCAACACGTATTCTCCGTATGATATAAAAATCATTTTCTAGAATTCAAAACGCAAAACTATTTTTTTTTTCTTACACATTTTGAAAATCTTCTTTCGAATACCATCTGAGTTCACATACACGTACATTTTAGTGATCCGTTATCTACTTAATTTTGAAAATCATAATTTTCGTGGATCGAATTCCTTCGAACGATTTAAGATAACAATGGCTGATATAAGCATGTAACCTCAGAGCTTAAATATATTTGTAAGCAGTGACGGAGTATACTGTGATGTGCAGAGGAACGAAAATACTTCATATCTATCATACTTCATATCTGTCGTATGGACCATCATCTTGTGGCAGAGTTCTCACCGTAAGAATTTACAGTAAATAGGCTAATATGTATTCTACATCTTGTCATAAAAAAAAATGTATAATGGGTTCTTGACACATAAAACAATCATATCACGAGCAAATTATTTCCCAGTTGTTGACCGTTACAAAATCAGTGTCCACCTAGACCACTTTCCCCCACTAGCTGTTAAACCTGTGTAAACACAGAGCAATAAAATTACTTCATTATAGTCACGTTTGATTCGCGTATGCCTCTTCGGTGAATGATGATCATCCTCGTTTAAAAATCACAACTTTCTCAGTGAACATCAGCGACACGATCTTGGTACTTGAGGAAAAATGGAGTATAAAGTACCCGAGAGCACGTCCAGCTAACCCGGATATAAAGAGGTCATAAAGTTCAGCGGAGATTCCGACATGTCAAAAGATGTCACACTCTCAGACCAGCGGGTAAAGCGTCTCCACAACAACGATTAACATCACTCGTAGTGTCTCCAGAAATCTAACACAAGGGCATAAAAATTACAGAGACATATGTTCATACTACCATCAGAGGAAGGAACGTTTTTGCCTGACACCTCGATTAACGTAACACACACGAGTGGATGTGACAGTTCTAATGATCTTCATCTTCCCACACCAGAGGTAAGGAGGCCCTACGACCTACTCAGGAGGTAAGAGAGCCATTCACCGTATAGAGGGTATTGTCACACGTAACTTCTGCGTCATGGCAACAACGGAACCATCTCGTCACCAGCATCTTCCAGAAGTCACGCGCACGCGCAGGCTCCAGCGGCCTTTCCACACTTCAACATGGTCGCCGCGTTGTTTACCACCGACGACGACACACAAAAGGATGTCGTCGCTCCACCATGCGGCGAACGGTTGAAGCTCAGCTGGGGGGATGGTGGAGGAGGAGGAGGAGAGCATCACCCAGACACAAGTGACTGGAGAGAACTCACTTCACCAGGAGTCCTTTGCTCCAAACCAGCCTACTTACGATGTCCATCAGAACGTGCTGATTCGGTGTCTCGCTTACCTACACCGGCGTTGCTCAGGGTCTCGACGAGCGAGATGAATTACCAGAGCAAAGTGAATATCATCCTCCGCAACGAATCCACTCGAGTGTTTTCTCTTGACGGTTCTCGAGCGAGCTCTCACTCATCGAGACAATTGCGGCAAACATCGCTTGGCGGACTGAGCCACACACACTGCTGTCCTCAGCAAAGGAGACAAGAGCCCTTAGGACACAATCAGTGCGTCCCTCGGTCACCTCCACTGTCTTTAGATCCACGCACTCTCCTACCAACGCCACTATATATATATTCTCCATCATCGCAGGATTCCTAAAACACACATCTTCATTCCTCTTGTTCTTGAGGTGAACGTCTTTGGGCAGCATCGAGAACAAAGGAACTTCCAGTGGAACAACAATGAACTACACAATCGGTAGGGAGAATAACCGTGTCTTGTCCGTGCGCATCAGGCCACTGCGATAAGAACTGTTAAATGACACTTTGGAACTTTACACCACCTCTTTACTGACGCCAGACAAACACGTGTTATCTTTTACCACCACTATTACTTAAAATGTATTAAGAGTGCGCTGTTGCACACAACACACTGGAGAAAGAAAATATAGAATTGCACACAAGGAGTTCCCAGGGAAACAGAAATTTTCGGAGAAATTGCTCTCTTGCTCCTCAGCCACTCAGTGTCTTGCTATAAACAGGGAAGTAGCTGAAATGTTTATCGAAGAAGCATAGTCCCACAGAAGACCCAGACACCAGTAAATATCCGAATTCAAACTCTTGAACGGTACTGTAACAAATAACCATCATATATAAAAAAAAATCCTCACACTAGTGTACTCGCAACAACAAACACATCAGCCCATTATCAATACAAACACATCAACATGTCGTGACACACAACATCACAATATTGCAACCTAAACAGATCATTAAGATATACAGTCGGACGGTAGACCATAGCAATATAAACCTAAACAAGGACACTCCTGTTCAACATATCGAAAATCTCTGGTCTTCTTGGTATTCTAATGAATAAAAAGATCAAAGTAACTACCAGGTATATTTGCCATCCTCTGCCTTTTACAGAACAGAGGGGAATGTTTACGGCGTTTAACATACTGTTCTCTTAATATCGTGGGAGTAACCTAATGCGTGAAAGTCATCACTTACACATGCAATACTACGCGTCGTAGCCCTGGGGGATATTATCATTTTGTCTGCTGTACCTACGAGCGGTCCAAGTATAGACATTCGCTAGCTCCAAGTATAGACATTCGCTAGCTCCAAATATAGACATTCGCTAGCTTTTTCCAATCGAAAACATTGTTCATAAACCTGTCATTCTGCAGTTCCTGCCCTGAAATTCTGTTTGAAGCTACCCCAAATCGGAACCAATTGTGACGACCCGTTGTGTTTCATCGAAAACACAAAATATTTGTCGTAGCAAGGTATTCTCATTTCCGACATGAAACACTGCCCCCTGGGGACCGGAAGTCACACTGCTTTCAACCTCTGTTCAATACGAATTATCGAGAGCCGAATGAGAGAGAGAGAGAGAGAGAGAGAGAGAGAGAGAGAGAGAGAGGGAGTGAGGAGGGAGGGAGAGAGCGCGCGTACAGAAATGTCCCCGTTGAAACGCGGTCACCCTTGTAATATTACTAAAGTGGGTTGCAATCAGTCCTGTCAGGGCTGGCGCGTGATCGTGTCATGGCCAGGCACCGCACACCCGACTCCTGTTGACTGGTACGTGCCAAGTGTCATGTGGTGCGTGACAAGTGCTGGGTTTTAACTAGCGGATGTCAACTGCCGAGTGTTCTAGCCGGTGGGTATCATACAGTAACCAGGAGCTGATAAAGAAATGAGACCGGTGGTGGGTGAGTGTGATATGACGAGTTGATTACACGAGTCATTATACATTGGTGAGGTGTCAGGAGGGTGATAAATGTCATGAGTGGTGTCGCAAAGGGATTCTGAAGTGCTGGGTGTCTGCAGACATAAGAGCGAACTTTGCCTAGTGTCTCCAAGCGTTTGACGGTAGCGTTTCAAGTCGTCCGTGAGAAGCAGTGTCGTCATTGTTCATTGTTACTATAAAAGTGCTTTATGGGCCACATGCCTAGTGATGTATGTGGCCTTAGAATTATCTTTAACACTGGAGGAAGGTGTTAAAGGTGTTTTTCGGCTGTAACTTAACGCTGACGGCCTTAATGACCCTGGCAGTTGGAACAAGCCTGAAGCCCTACACAAACAACCGACCAACCAGTGCTTTTGGGCCTCAATTGTCAGGTGTTTGAGTGCTGAGTAACAGGCTGTGAGAGTCAAGTATCACACGTTTATCCTAAGGCGTCACATGGACAGTGTTAGGTGCCGAGTGTTAAGTGATGATGATTAAGTGTTTAGCATCAAGTGACAAGTGTGTCAGACCCCCGTAGGTTATGACTGATGACTATTAAACCTCTGAGGTTATGACCTGGTTCTAGGCATGAAGAGGTTACCATCATGTACCACAGTCATGACCTAGGTTTTGAGCATTTCAGTGCTACCATCATGTACCGCGGTTCATGACTTGGGCTACGAGCATTTGAAGGTCACCATTTTGTGCTGAGGTCATGACCCAGGTTTTGAGCGTTTAAATTTTACCATCACGGCCTGGATCCTGAACACGAAAAAAAGGTTACCAACTTGTACTTAGGGTCATGGCCTAGGTTCTGAGCATGAAAAAGGTTACCAACATATGCTTTGCGTCCACTGAAGAGATTAAAGGTAGCTCTATAGTGCTGTGAACTGGTAATAACGAAAATGTAATGTAAGATATATGATGAGCAGGTTCTACGCTAGGAGAAAACGGGGTAAAGAAAGCCATGTATAAATACCTTAGCAATTAAGTTAACTTTCGAACAGGCAAAGGATCTAATCTTGACTCCGGGTCACTCTATATATCGCCAGTTTGAATCAGATTCAATAAGACTCAAACAATTCTATGGATTCCATAGCCTAGAGAATTTCGCCTAAGACAAAACAACATTCTTGAGTGCAGTAGTTTACATCATTAGCTTTATTCTCTTCATCCACAACTCTCATATCATAAAACTAATCCTTTAAATGTTCTTTCAGAAGTTTCTTGGTTTAACATTATACCATTACCTTCGTCTACTCCTCCTTAGATCCGTAAAAGCTCGTGAACGTATCTGCTCCACTCATATACAAGAGGGCTGGGGACAAGTGAACTAATTGATAGATACAGAGACACTTAGACAAACAGATATCACTGCCTGCGGGATGTAATATTTAACAAAAATTGGACTTTATTTTTCACCAACTCACACAATTAGTCAGGTTTTTGTGCATCAGTCCAGTCCAGTAAAACACTATAAATAAATAAAGTTGGTAGAGTGCACGACTGAATTAATAGTATTTCGCCAACAAATTTAAAACTGATTGTTATTTTATCTATTATTCACAAGAGAAATGTGTATGATACAAAACTGTGGAGCTAGAAATTGTTTCCTTTTACAATTCTAAAATGTTTTTTTCTTTCTTTCTTTTTACTTTCTATGCCAGAGTGAAAAAAAGAGGAAACTACGCATGCGCACGAGTGTGTCTTTCCTTTACCCGGGGGATGACTTAAACGGTTAGCCAGCCATCTGCCTCCCTGTCTATTTGTCTCAAGTGGTGTAAAAGTTTCCGCACGAGTATATATACGTGTGGCGCGACAGGATTAAGGACAGCATAAACCAGCCAAACACAATAGGATCTAGTCACATTTTTCTTCCTCCTGCAGCCCTGACCCCAGACACGGCACCAGGCGTGCCACAGTTACAACCACCATCACCACCACCAGCTTCGCATTAAGCATTACGCCAGCGATCACCAAAGGCAACTCTCTGCTGAGAGCAACCTTATTGGATCTGCATATATGCTAATGCATCGCCTCCATGCAACGGCAAGCAAGGTACAGCAGTTTCTGATACCATCTCATTCTCACTTTTCAGTTCATGGAACAGAAATAGAGGGTCCTATTCACCTCAAAACTTTATTTTCATACAGGCCACTGGAATCGTCAAGCCTGCATAATAATCAGCTTTGTATAAAATTTATCAAATCATCTTTAATTCTACCAGCGATCTATACAGCACGACGGCACGACCCTGGTGTATGGTGGCGTCAAAGGCTAAGCCATTTTGCACAAGCGTCGTACCGTCGTGCTCAAAGGTTTATTCATTTCCCAGTCGAACAACTCGCTATAGCCAAATGGAGAAAATAAATAATTTTCTCCATGTATCTGTATATATTGATAAAAGGACTTGGAACACACTCCAGGAACAATTTCACATCAATAAGACACCAGTAACTTATGTAAAAATTCCCCCATCGCTGCGAAGGTATGGAGGTCCAATACTTCCATGTCAATATATGGACACCAAGTTCCTCCAACAAACTTTTCCCGTTTCAGTAGGTGGAAGGATATTCTTCTCCCCCAGCGCCTGCAAGGCAGCAGCCCACACCAACCCTTCAGTGGTGCACTATAATATTTAAGAGCAGCTCAGAATGAGGGACATTATTAGCTAACTAAACATACGCGTTTACCCTAACAGGTCGGCGGATTGTTCATTTTCTACATTTCTGTCTCTGATACAATATGAATGAATAAATAATACTGACAAGTACAGTAAATGTACGCAGAAATTACTATGTTAGTCAGTTCTATCTTTTATCATATCATATTCTGCAATGATTTAATTGTACATATGCACTGGCAGGACAGACTGCAAAGCCTAGCGAGTCGATCAGAGAGAGTTACGGCTTAGCATAACTCAAATGCCCAATGACTTAGTAGTACATTACGTGTTGCTTACACTTTCTTTCTAATTATATTTCACACTTTTTCTTCCCTCTAAAAATCAACTGAATAGTTGAGACATTTTATGCCTTCCTCATCTCTCTCTCTCTCTCTCTCTCTCTCTCTCTCTCTCTCTCTCTCTCTCTCTCTCTCTCTCTCTCTCTCTCTCTCTCTCTCTCGTACACACCTGCCACGGCTTAATAAAGCAGAGCAGACCACATTCCAATCAAGTTAACTCCCCGGTAATAAGGCCAAGGTATTGATCATTACCGTCTCCATGTGTCCCGCACTAGGTAATGCTCCAATAATGAGCCTTGCATAGCTAATGATCCTCGTGTGAACTTCCGGGCTCCTCGACGCCACTGACAAATAATTCAAGAGACATTTATGATGCAATTAGTAGGGAAAAAATTATATTTTTTTTTGTGTGTGGCTGGTTCAGTTGGCTTAATGTTACTGCAGGGGACACGAGATACTCCCATGTCCACATCAATATTCGGAGTATTTGACGATTATTTTGAATTTTACAGTTTTACTAAAACTTTGATGGGGTATGTAAAAATCTTCAGTTTAACAGGAAAAGGTAAAGTTCGCGAGCGACTGCAGTATGTCTCCCCAACGCATTATCACAACTCGACCATCAGATTCGGTGCGGAAAACACGATAACACCAAACTCATCTTCACTTCATCCTCGGCAAAACGCATCTTCATTACACTCGTCACAAAGAGTCAGACAGAAGGCCCATCTTCAACATACCCTCATCTTCACTACGCCCCCGACACCAACGACCTTTGCTCTCACCCTTCACGGGTCAGTTACTTAATGAACATGTAACACCACAGCTTCATCTCCACCACACACCAGCATCTTTACTACACCCTTGACAACTGTGGGTCTTTCGTGAGGATGTTTTACACTGATCCACGAGGGTCAGGTCAAATTGACTCTTCTCTAAACCAGGGTTACGGTGATGGTTGTTGGATATAAAGATAAGAAAGATACCCAGGAACAGCAATGTGTCCTTCCTGAGGAGGCAGAAGAAATAATAACAAAATGCAGACATTGAGTAAAAAAAAAAAAAAATTCCGATTAATTTTCTCCAAAGAAAGTATATGGAAGATCATTTTTACATAGACATAAAATATCTGAAGAAAAAATTATCTCTTAGGAAAAAAAAAATCATTTTTTCCAGAGTGACCTCGACAGTAAAACTGAGAGTGTAAGTAGTCTTGGAATAATCCCCGACGCATGGAGAAAGCGCCATACAGAGTTTTCCAGTTGGTGGATGTAATAGCTGGAGGTTGACAGCCCAAATGACCCTGGAGAGCCTGAATGACCCCTGGTAGTTGATAAGGCCGAAGACAAAACCACCAACCAAACAACCGGACGAGGTATCAAAGAGAAAAAGAAAAAAAATATTCAAAGAGCCGCGAGTCTTGTTGTAACTTCACCCTCTCTTTATGTAGAGTTAGGAACTTGGGGTATACCTGTCTCATGAACAACATGGCATTAAAGTTATGCTAATACATATCACTCATCCCCAGGCCCGGCGGAGGCAAGACGCCGTTGACCTGAAAGACACATTTGGAGACATCTGATAGAATCCTTCCCTGTAGTTTTATAATATCGGCAATACCACAAGCGTTAGTGAGCTCCTCCTAACCACAACTGCTTCTCTTATTTATCATAACCTTTCGCTTGTTACTAAAGCTGCCTCCCTCCTCTTTTTTCTCTCCCCCCTTTGTTTCCTCCTACGCCCAGCTGCTTTCCTCCTTACTACGCCTTGCTTACAACTGAGGCTCTTAGTCGTTCCTTCCACCATCTGCGCGGGAGCTCTCGACTGTCACCTGCTGAAGCTTGCCCGAGACCGTCGATCGCTCGTCCCCTCCTCAAACTTCATCCCGTGAAAATCCCTTCCCTCCACGTAAACCTGCTCAATATCTGTCTCCGTCTTATCCGTGGCGTTCCTCTTGGGCTGTCTGCTCGCTGGTAAGACTCACCACCCCCCGCCTTCAGGATATTCAGCTATTTCTCTTTCCTTCTCCACCATTCGTTTGATATGTCCATACGAACGCAATTTTACCTGCTGTATATAACCTCGAACTGGCTCCACGCGGGTTTCATCTACATGTTTTCATTACACATTCTGTCTGTACGAGTAACGCCTCGTATACCTCTCGGGGGCTTTCATCTCCGTTGTCTCAATTTGGCTGCTTGTTTTGCAAGTCACTAGACTGGGCCTTGCGATGCACAGAGAAACACAACTTCGAAATTCCTTCAACATACGTATCTGCATTACTACCGGACGTAAAAAAAACAAAAAAAATCATTAGAATTTATCTTTAGTTACTTGAAATCCAAGAATTTTAACCACTCGTCTCCATTTCTGATATCGCAACTCCGTCCTTGCGTCAACTCATGACTGATTAACTTAGTGGACACTCATAACTCTGCACTCATTCCAAGTCTTCGTATCTCCAAAGACACTAACGCAACCTCATATCATTCTAGCACCATTCGCAAGTTCAAATACAGACACGAATTTCCTGACTTTGAAATATTACTTTTCTTGTTCGGTTCATGTAAATTATGAATAGGCATGAGGACATAAAAGAGAACTGCCTACTCTGTACCAACAAGCTGTTATTCATCATATGTAAACTTCTAACCGCTTTTGAAGCCCTGCAGGCCATCTCAATGTCGGGCTCCTCTAAATCATTCCATATCTTTTGAAATCCAATCAAGGGCTTTTATCAAGGTCTTACTTAAAATGCGACAGGGTTATGATCTGATCGTGAGAATCTTTTTTTTTTTTTTTTACCATCCCTTTAAGTGACAATACCAGTACATCTATCTTCGTCTTCCCTCCTGGTTCTAAGTTGTGCAGACATCCACCACACGACTGTTCTACAAAATAAAAAAAATTGAGTTATTTCTAAATATTTTGCATTCATTTTTCCCGCGTGGAGTAATGGATATATATATATACATATATATATATATATATATATATATATATATATATATATATATATATATATATATATATATATATATATACCTCGTGATTTCTAATTTCGTCTCCATCTTTCCATGTGTAAATCTGGCGTGCGACAGATTTACACCAGTTTCGTTATCTTCTGAATGTTCCTCATGACGTATAAGATCTTCAAAGAACGCAACCTTCCTCGAGAGTATATATAGCCATAATACATCTACGCTACGTCTTTGCGCAGGACCTGAAGATTATCCATTCTTAACCTGTTCCACGGACGTCATACCGGCTCCCATCACTACGTCGACACTTCGGTCTTCATCGTATTGCTATCATCCAGAGTTTCACTAACCTTCTCCTCTAACCTTCCTCATGGATCAAAAATTGATATTCACAAACACTTGAGCCGCGTCCCTCTCTTTTGGAGGTCTCTAGCCATATCCTACGGAGCTTATTCTGCCTCGACATTTCCCATCCCTTTCGCCAACCCCTCACCTGACTCTAGGGGAGTTTCATGCTATAAGTGACTTGCCTCCAGCTCCTGACTTCAATCTTTCTTCTCTCAACATGACATTTCCAGTACTTTTGGTATTTTCA
Organism: Panulirus ornatus; assembly: GCF_036320965.1. NCBI lineage: Eukaryota > Metazoa > Arthropoda > Malacostraca > Decapoda > Palinuridae > Panulirus > Panulirus ornatus. The sequence continues at coordinate 11,189,645 of NC_092234.1, forward strand.
GTATCTCAAAACCTATATCATAATCTTACAAATCTCAGTATGGATTCTCCGTTACCATCTAGTTTGAAGCCCATTCCATTTATACCATTGTGTATACATTTACAAAAGATATTCAGAACTTGATAAACTACTTCTCTTGCACCAGTAAATAATTCCCACTCCCTTACGATCCCTTAAAATACGAACACATCAACAGTTCCCTGCACTAAACATATAAACAGTCCTTCTTGGATCTCCACCAACGATTGCATTTTATCTAAGGGTCGCCATATACATATATCTTCCAGACTCCTGGAAGACTTCTCCCCTCTAATGATGTTTTATTGCCCGTAGCGAAGCGCACCTCCGCTCCAACGCCGTGGTGATCCATGCTTCTAGACTCGGGACGACAGGAGCGCCCCCCCTCCCCAGACGTGAAATCGCTCCATCGCGAGAGTCGTTGATGAAAGCGACACGTCCCTCTTCATCCGGTCGACAATGGTGTCCCTCAGGGTTCTTGTCCTACCGCCTCACCTCTTTCATCTCGCCATAAATGACCTTTCTACATCCCCCACGAACCCAGTCCATTCTTATGTCCATGACCCCATTGTATATCTGTGCTTCCATTCAACTTTCGCCATCCTGGTTTTCGTTCTCTTCCACCTTCCTGAAGAAGATGCTTCCTCTCGTAACTCGACCGTGCACAACACTCGCGGACTGGGGAGCAGAAGTAACTTGGTTCAATTCAACAGGGAAGAACCGCAACTTCTACCTATAAGTCTCTCTCTCTCTCTCTCTCTCTCTCTCTCTCTCTCTCTCTCTCTCTCTCTCTCTCTCTCTCTCTCTCTATCTATCTATCTATCTATCTATCTATCTCTCTATCTATCTATCTATCTATCTCTATCTCTCTATCTCTATCTATCTATATATCTATATATCTATCTATCTATCGACCTATCTAAATGTCGTTAGCTTCTCTATATCCAAATTTCAAGTATTAGTATTCGACCAATGCCACAATATAAACATGTTCGGCATAACCATATCTTCCAGTCTATCCCGGGAAAACCCATGTAGCGAACATCGCCAAATATCTGCTTCTCAAAAGCAGCTGGGGATGTTGTACGGATGCTGACGATTAATCATCCAGCAATCAAGCTATTCCTCATTAACGGCAGTCTTATTACCCCTAGTACGAAGTACACTCTGCATGTATGGAGTCCTACGTCACTTGTCAGGTGCGTGATGCGACGTCTGGTCTTCTCCGACCTTCAAGACAAGAGAGGCCTCTGTGAGCTTAAGCATATATATGCCGCTGAAGCACGATCGATTCGCGCTCTTACGAATACTAATCAACGGATAGGAAAATCGAATTCGTGAAAACACAACCTATAATGCTGGAGTGAAACTGATTTAAGAGCAAATTATTCTTTTTTTTTCATCATTATTTTCGTGAGTAGATTTCATAAAAGTCACGTACTTGAAAATTATCTGCAGAAGGTTTAGATACTGACATTTTTCATATGGTTTTTCATATACTTAGCCGCTTTTCCAAATTTCCAAACTCCCAATTTTTCAAGGGAGTTTAAAATTCCCTGTGGTGTTCACAAAAATTTTCAGGCAAAAATTCAAACCTCCCGAACTCCCATACCATTTCTCGAAATTTAATGTAGTTCAGTGAATTTTTTTCTCTGAATCTTTACGTGATTGACTTAATTACTCCATTCAGATTTTTCCATTTGATTCTTTTAAGCAATTAAAACACACACACACACACACACACACACACACACACACACACACGCGCGCGCGCGCGCTTGCTTCCGAGGCGGTTAGCGTTGCTGACCATCAAACGAGCACGGGCAGCCTAGGATAAAACCCGCATAGGTTCGAATCCTGGTCGTGGCAGCCGGTCCACAGTCCATCCAGCTGCTCATCTTCCAATGTGGTCTGGTCGATAGAATAAGCACCCGGCATAGGCTGGGATTTGTGTGTGTGTGTGAGAGAGAGAGAGAGAGGGAGAGGAGAGAGAGAGAGAGAGAGAGAGAGAGAGAGAGAGAGAGAGAGAGAGAGAAAGACATGGTACACATATACAAGATTAAGAAGATGGGGCAACACGAGTGCAAAACTCTCTCCCCTTAACACACAAACAGTAATCATACACACACACACACACACACACACACACACACACACACACACACACACACGATGGATAATTAAAATCTGAAATAATTGCATTTTCAGAAATGAAACTAAAATGAAATGTCATTCAACTAGCCATTTAATCAATCAATCATGAAGTCATACCTATTGGACAATCAATTTGACGATCGTTGAGCAATAAATAGAATTGTTCTGCAGCAAAGACCTGCTTGTTAGATGAATCATGCAGGAAAGTGAATCCAAAAGCGAATCATCCGGTAGTTGAAAATCCCACAATTAATCAATAAGGCAGTCAATGAGCAAGTCAGTGAAGGAGTTGGTTCCTTGATGAGTGTATCAATGAATCGATGAAGTCGGCGAGTGATTCGACGAATCAGTAATTCATTTACTAAATTAATCAGTCTGTGAATGCGTAAATTGATCAATGAGTCAGTCACCAGATGTAAATTAGAAAATCAATCAGTGAAGAAGCTGACGACTTAATCAGTCAGTAAAGCAGCGCAGTGAATCATGAATCAGCAAGTCCCTCAGTCAGTTCATGAATCAGTGAGTGAGTTATCGAGTCAATAATCAGTGAATAAGTTGGTGATTTAATCAGTAGCTCAATTAATCGCTCAATTGGTGATTCTGTCAGAGTCGGGTAATCGGTGGCTGTGTCGGTGAACTAATCAGAGATTCACTGGGTCATATTCACTTGATTAGAGCTTCATTCAAGCTGAGGTTTATTCAGTCAGTGGTTCATTCAAAGAGAGGTTTACTCAATCGGCAGTTCATTCAATCAACGGTTCATTCAGCGATTCATTCAATCTAGAGTTAATTCAGCGATTCATTCGATCAGAGGGTCAATCGATCAAAGAATCATCCGATCAAAGGTTCATTAGATCAGGGGTTTCATTCGATCAAAGATTCATTCAGTCACAGGGTCATTCGATCAGATCCATTCAATAGGAGCTTCGATCAGAGGTTCATTCGATCAGAGATTCATCAAATCAGTAAATAAACATGTAAAAAATAAGCGAACACCAGTGTACGATGCATGACAGACAGACAGACAGACACACACACACACACACACACACACACACACATTTCCCCTTCGAACGGGGTGACAAAGAACCCTTTCCCTGACAAAGCCACATACGACTCACTTCTTCCTGCAAATATGAGAAAGAATTTCACCGAAACTGTTTGCCAATTACTCACGAAAACTCTTGTTTGAGGACCACACAGTTTGTGGATTGTGGCGGTACACTACATGTGCAGAGTTTTAAGGGAAATGCGTGATGCTGCTTTCATGGCTTGTGCCATTTTCAAATGTGCTTGTCTTGAACAAGGTTTCTCAGCTCTGAAAACCTTTAGAGACACCTAACGAAGACGACGACATGGTCCTGAACCCGACCTCATCCTTGCAGTCACCGGCATTCATCCAAACATCAAAAGCCTGTCTGTGAAAGACTAAGCTCAAATTTCTCATTAGCGAAAGTTTTGACTGTTGATTTCTCGTACCAACCTAAAAAGCTAATTTAGGGATGTAGCTTTTTCTCCAAGTCATAGCAAGCATTCCTAATGACACTCATAGTAAAAAAAATAATAAAAGCATTTCATGTTAGCTAGATACTGCACCAGAACTCTTTAAACTACGCTCAATAAACCGAGCCATGGACACTGATGCTAACCTTTGACAACAATAAATCATATGGCAATTATAACTTGACATGTGATCGAACCACACTGGTTAGAGGAGGTGGGTTTCCACCCCTTCCTCCACCAGCCATATACACAAACATACTCAGAAGGAGCCTTCATAGCTCAGTGGCTAGAGCGCTGGTCTAGTAAACCAGAGGCCGGGAGTTCGATCCTCCCTGAAGGCACAGCGACCTTCTTTTGAGCCAGCATGCATATGAAGCTCGGCGGCAAGAGCGTCGTTGATCTAGTAAACCAGAGAGGCCAAGGGTTCGATCCTCCCTGAAGGGGAGGTGGATTAGTATCCTGGTCTCCGTGGGTGTTGTGGTTATAGGGTTCCACACTATGGGTTAGTACACGCCCGCCAGGGGGACGGGTCCACATGGGTGTGAATCCTGGGTGCGGCGGACGGCCCACACCCATCCCAGGTGCTCATCCTCCCCATAGGACTGGTCGATAAATGAGTACCTGTGTGTTTGTGTGTGTATATACACATGAGTAAAAACATGATACATATATACAAGGCTAAGAGACAGGGCAACACGAGTGTAAAACTCTCTCCCCGTAACACAAATGATGTTCAATAAAAAAAAAAAAACAGGAATCACACTCACAAACGAACATGGTAAATGCAGACAGCACGTAAAAATGTCGAATGTTGTACGTTAGTAAAGGACGTTCAACAGAGGAGGCCCTACGAGTGTAAAACTCCCTCACTGTACAATACAACAAGGTAATTACAAATAGGTGATTTCACACACACACACACACACACACACACACACACACACACTCACACACACACACACGTCAGGGAACACCAGGCATCATTAGCCAGAGTGGGTCAGTAGATGAGAGTGCAAGAACTTTGACGTTCAGTGGTCCACTGAGTGAAAGCATTTTGGCTCCGATATTCAGTCAGTGGTCCGGTGCAGAAGCCCACCCGTTCACGCTCATGTCCAATGACCGTGTGGATGAGTGTTGTAACTTTAATGTTTGCGGCTCACTGACCCGCGGCGCTGGCTGTACTCGATGATCGCGAGTCATGCCGCTGTGAGCTTTAAGTTCAGCAGCCAGCCTGTCCGTGTGGATTCGAACCTGGCAGTTACGGGGTACATGACAAAATCCAACGTCAACTCGGAATACATTTTGTATAGCCTCGGTGTTCTGGACTCTTTTTAAGTCGCGGCTGGGATCAAACGGTTGGTTTGGGCTTTAGGCCTCTCAACTGCCAGGGGGGTCATCAAAAGCCGTCAGACGTAAGCTGCAACATCCACCAATCCTTTAACACCTCCTTCTTCTTCTTCTTCAGGTGTTAAAAGATAACTCTTAAGACCACATACACTCTCACTGTGCGTGCGGAGGCTATCAGCCGGGATCATAGCCCACGCCATTTTCAGATGGACCATCACACACTCACACACATGATGTCAAACGAATTCATAGTGTAAATATGAGATCCATGCGTCAAGAACGTGTTATTCCCACCAGCGACTCAACGTGCGCTCATATTCGCTGTTTAACGACAAATAATCTGCGACGTCTTTTAGAAAAGTGTAGACATTTACTATGGAATGATTTCTAAATCAGAATGATCACAGAGGAAGAAATATTCACTAAAGTTCCGAGTGTCGGATGATTCAGCACCGATACCATCTAGTCATCGAGTGTGTCCATAACAGTTGATAGACATAATAGTAAAACCTCATGTGTGTCTCCGTGTTACCTTCTTACTCATCACATAAAAATTCTACCTTGACCCCAACACGCTCACACACACACACACACACACACACACACACACCCTATTCTCCTTATCCCCAACCAAAGACCTTACATTTGTAACTTCACAGGCGCCCTATCTATCCTACAACACAAATACCTTCTCCCCCCTACCCGCGTAGAAAGACGCCAACTTTCCTCACATCATACCTTCCCTACACACACACACACACACACACACACACACACACACACACACACACCTCCCCTAACATCACACAACACCTTATTCTCCCTCAATACAAACAAACAAACACACACGCACTTTTCCTCCCTTACCCAAACAATTCCACCTGCCCAACATCGATAGACACTTGTAATTATATTTTTGCCCCAAAGGAACACAAGAGAAGGTAAGTAATGAAATATTTACGGACTTAGGGAGGAAAAGTTATCAACCTCTCCCGCTCTCTTGCTAGTCCCCTCGCCTACTCCACCTTTACTGATGACCGAACAAAATGGTAAACTTGTGGAACTCAGCTCCCTTTCGAAGTTCCAAGATCTATTTTTCTTTTTAACGAAGAAAATCTATTTCTACAGAAGTCTGAAAAACAACAGACTTCACACGTAAGTGAAAAAAAAAAAATCTTACACTCTGTATTTCAGGAAAAACACAACACTAGGGAAAATTTCATCCAATGTTTTTCGCATTTTCTGTGAAGCAAGCAAGAAAACGTGGATCACAGCACCTATGATATCGTCTGTTACTGAACAAAAGAGAGTTAATGATTCAAAAACCTGCCTTTAAAGGCCACAACTGAAGCAGAAACTTGAGATACATCATTATGATGAAGTGTAAAAGACCAGTTAGACCAGTCTATTTCCCTTAACTGCGTCGACGGAGATGGAAATACCCCCAAAGAACAGAGCAGGTTATCGCCATCTCACATCTACGTAAACTTCCCCTCAAACATCGCCAGTTGAAAAGATAAGACTTTTCTCTTGCATGAAGAGATGTTAACACGCCATGCATGAAAAAAAAAAGGAAAGTGTTGATAGTCTGAGGTAGAGAATCAATCTGTGAACACTTACAGGCATTGGGAGTCTCAAGTTTGTCTCACGCAATCATTCACACGTTAAGCTAACTTACCTGACGTTCAACTAAACGAACGTTAAGCATCGACCACATTCTTCCTCCAACGACCCGTACATGACGCCTGCAGGAACAAAGAGCAAATCTACGCTGCTGGGAAAGTATACATGCATGATTCTTAGCCTAGCTATCACCAGACGTAGAAGATGCATTTGGCCGACCTATCACCATAAAGTCTACCAATATACTACGGTATGATGATGATGTGTGGCCTTTGACCTGACCCCAGAGCATCAGGTCAGTCTGGCCACCATATATATACCCAAGAGTCGTAACGTCGTGTTAAAGGGTCGTATAATAATGTTCACAGAGCTAGATATCGTGATATTTATTTATTCCACGTATCCCCTGCGTGTCGTAGATGGCGACTCTGAAGGGCAGGGGGCTGGAAATTCTCCCTTACTGTATCACTTTAAGAAAGGAAAAAAAAAAAAAAAAAGAGGTAGGATCAAAGCTATGAGTTCTTCCTCTGAGGCTTAGCCGTCTTTTTCCAGCGCTACCTACCTGACGCGGGAGACAGCGAACACGTACAAAATATACTACACAGCAACCAACACATTCAATTCCCTGATGTCTACAACAGATCCTTAGCTACAAAACTGCTCCAGAATGTGCCATGGCAGAGTCGACGCATCCAAAAAGTTCTTGATGACGAAAATCATGTAAATCATGGACACAAAGACTTGTCAGTTGTTAAGTTCTGAATAATAATGGTAGTAAAATGGTAAGACTAAAACGTAAGGTTTCTAAGTCGTGCTGGGGGACCACGGGTAAACATATATCAGGCCAGCAGCTGCGGGTGACAGGCCAGTTACTTACCAGGGAGGGTCAGAGAAGGTCGCTCGCCCCTCGCACGAGTCCCCTCCCTCTTTGCCCTTCACTACTCTTCCACACACACACACACACACACACACACCCTCCCGTCAAGATACAAAATCCCCGCACGAGAGATATTGGATGACGGTGACGACACGTGCTTCTCCCACCTCTTTTCAGATTACTATTCATCATTTATACGTTATACAATGTACGTCATCGAAATAGAGGAGAAAAAAAAAATACCACGTCAGACTAGCTCACTCCTGGACACACCACACACACTCCCTCCATACATCAACCTCTTCACGTGCCATTCCCTCCACATAACTTGACTATCTGAAATCTCCCAGTTATCATACAATATTCGCTAGTCCATCACCCTGACCCTGGACATGAGTTCCACGCTGAACGTCAAGATTCTCCTCCTCCTCTTCCTGCTCCTCCTCAGCGCCTTCATCACATATCACCTCGACTATGAAGAAGAACATGATGATGGCGAAGACGAAGAAGATGAGTGCAAAGACGAAAGCCCCCAAGATGGGAGAATGGAAGGTTAGTTCATCCATCTCTATATCCCCTAGAAAGGCCAGATACATGCCAAGAAAGGCGTTCCAAGGGCTGTTGTAGGTGGTGATCACAGCTCCAAACTGGTGGTAGAGGATGGCTGAGAATGCCGCCATAGCCAGCATCAGGAAGACCAAATAGTTGGCTAGCTGGATGACTGTCACCCTGCGCACGTGATGGAAGACTTGCGTGCAAAACTTGGCGGCCATCAGGAAGCCCTGGATCACCAGCAGCGTCTCGACTCTACCCAGGCGAAGCACCAAGTGACCTAGACCCAGGAACACTCGCTCGTGGTCATCATGACCCGACGCGATGCACGGGGCACGAGCCATGTCCACCCTGACCACGAAGAAGCACGCGACAAGCGTGATTTGCACGACGACAATGGCGGTATTCATGGGAGCCATGCCTCCCGGCCACCACCTGCGAGGCTCAAACAACTTGTAGATGGAGAAGTTTTTGAAAAGCTTTGTCCAGTCCGACTCTAGGACGAAGAGAGGGAGATGCAAGCACAAGCACAGGACGAGGAGCCAGGCCAACAAGACCTCTCCCTTCTCCCTTTTCTGGAGTAGGTCAGGCCTCACCCCGGGCAACACCACCTCCTCACCCCCATCCTCACTACAAGCGGGCGCAGCGCTCAGTCTGGAGGAACGCATTTTGTGTGTGTATCTCCACATTCTTCCGGGAATCAATTCAAGACACGCCTGTACGTTGACGAGCCTCTGAGTTCTAACGTCAAAGATCAGGTACTCCAGCACCACCGCCCGGACGTCCCGATCGATCCAGTGGCCATGTTCGTACTACAGGATGGTGGCGGTACCCAGGTGAGGCTGCACGTCGATGAAAAAGCCACTCGGTTGGAAGTACTGCGACCCCTGGTAGCCAAGGGTGGCCCCAGAGGGTTGCTTTAGCCATCCCCCGGAGGCCGGGTGGCTTGGGGTACAAGGGTGTGCCGAGAGGTCGAGACTCTCCAGCGTCAAGCAGTGCTTGTGGGCAAGCAGGTCCTGGCCCTACACCGGAGAACACCGGCAGGAGTATTAGGTGGCAGTGCGCGCCTGCCACAGCCTCGCAGCCCCTACCACCAGGGAGCTGTTGAGCCTGCTTACCAGTTCGTAGATGCCCACCCAAGGCTTCTGCTCGTAGGGGATACCCTCCAAGTTCAACATCTCCATCATCACTGCCGCCTGCGTGTTCCTGGACTCACTCTGATCATAGTGGTAGTAACAAAACATGAGCAGCCACAAGGATACCTGGAAGACCAACACGAGAATGTACTTGCGTTTCATATTCGTGATTTCGTTACCATCTTGAGACATAACAGCATTTGTCTCGAGGTCGGCTGAGGAGAGTGGGAGCCTGATGGACCTGCGACGGAACATATTGGACTGTTAAGTGTCTTCGCTGCTGACTGCTGATCACTGAGAAGGTTGACTCAGAGGCCAACACCCTCATCCACCTCTGGAATGGTGATTGGTGGTCGAGGACATCTGCCATCCGCAAGTTTACCATACAAGGACAGGAGGAGGAATCTTGGCCTGTGTGGATCCCCACCACACCTACACGACCTCAAAACAAGACAAGACGAAGTAGGTCACCACGATCTTCCAGCGTGTGGACAGAAGCGTCTACTGGAAGTATGGAGTCTGGAGACCTACCCCGCTACAGAATAAAGAGGAGCCAATGAGATGCCGAGTACGCGTGTCGCAAATAAATGGTGAGAGGTAAATTCCTACAACACATTGCATGACATAAGAAAAAAAAAAAAAGATGAGCGATGCGGTAAGTTCTTTGAAGGGGAATTTCTGTCGAACTGTCATTTTCTCTAGTGGAAGGGCCAGGGACACAGGGGGAACTCTGTCAAACTCAATAAGAAAATTTGTCATACGATCTTGCGCTTGGGGTCACTGGTATCAAAGAGAATGTTTGCAGTAATTGTTATCTCGCAAAGTTTGGCATCTATCTCCGGTTATTTTGTTCTTTCGGCCGTTATAAAAGCATTATTAGATTAGCCAGACATAGGTTCTTGTCTCTCTGACAAACTACTCGGTTTCTTGTAGTTGAATAAATATATAATAATTCCTGATTATGCAGATGAAGTATTATGAATTTCACCTTAAGATAAATCAGGTGCTGTTCAATAACGATTTGTGTTAGCGTTTGAAACCAGTTATTAATTTTCAATATACACTAAATCTAAATTTCATTTTCCAAATACATACGAAAATGTAAACATGACATGTAAACTCCTTGGGTTTATGATATTTGTCCACAATGCAGGCAGAGCTGCAACAGCAATATTACAGAGTTCAAAATCGAAAGCCAATGATTCTTTAGAGCGTATCAAAGCACAGAGTCCACTACAAACTTCACTTGTGCGTAAGTAACTTCCACCAATAGTAACGGCGAGTCAGATGAAGCTGACTGAAGGTATGAGGTGAGACAACTTCAGCGGCACAGCAGACCCCCCCCCATTACCGTTACGGGAAGGGTGACGCCCAATATACGTCAGAACAGATACCGTTAGTGTGACGCACGTATCCTCCACGCCACACTCTCACCCCCCCCCCCCCACACCCAACTCCCCCTTTCAAACGGTGACGTAGAAGACGACGATTTCCGACAAACACGGACAGTGAATCGCGACTCATCAGACTACCTCAACACCGCATCAATTTTGTAAAATTATGAAGAATGAAAACAAAATGAAACAAGACGTTCATAATACCCAAAATAAAGAGTTCATTTACTTGATGAACATTTACCTTAACGTTAAGAGTACTTAACGATAAGTGTTCAAAGGAATTCCCTCTACAACAATCTAGTATAGAAGAGTACAATGTAATGATGTAATTCCTGTACTATTCACAGACCAACAACATCAAACGTGACCAAAAAAATATAAAGCGAGAAAGAAAAAGAGACACGATGGTAAGAGAATATAGGATAGAAAGATATAAGGTAAAATTTCACGATTTAGTATTCTACTAAATGTACGAGTATCGTCCTAGATACGAAAAATAAAAAAAGAATAGAAAAATATATTTACAGCCGGGCATGCAAACCCACGAAGACCAAATGGAGATTCACTTAACCCACTGAGAAAGGATGAGAAATATTGTATTCTAGCGTTGGGGAAAAGCGCTTAAAACCTCACTTGGCATTGTGGCTGGACGACGAGAAGAATCTGGAATCAGAAAAGACCGCGGTGGAGGAGGGAAGGGAGAGGGAGTCAGACAGTATGAAGTATGCAGTATGACAGCGCCTGTGTACGTCTGGGAACAAGAGAAGGGCCAAGAGCCCGGGAGCTGGATCCTTTATAAAGTGCTTTCGTGCAACGTGTCCGACCGAGTGTGTGCAGGAGTGGAATGTGTGTGTGTGTGTGTGTGTGTGTGTGTGAGGGGGGGTTGGGACACGGGATTGGATTGGGTCAAGTGTGCTGCAGTCTGTTATGAAGGAATATACCGTCCATAATAAGCGGAGACTTGATGATGTTTTAACCAATGGGGGAATGGGGTTGGGGGAGGGAGGGGTTTGATCGTACGAGGGTATACAAGAGGAGATGGGGTTCGAACAAGGGAGTCACTCACAACACTGGCACTAGAGTGTGACGCTAATAAAACTTCCGTCAACCAGAGGAAAAGCAGAAGATATGGAAGATGGACACACTGGGAGAGGATGGTGCACTGACACACACCTACCTGGAGGTTTGAAAGACATATCTATCCCTCACCTTCTGCACTAGAAGTCTTAATGAGAACAATTTACGTCCAGAAATGCGTTCCCGCGATGTGAGGCCCAATTTACCAAGTCGAGAACGTCTTTTTTACAAATGACGCGGTGGAAAAAAACAGTGAATCCTACCCCAATTTTCAACGAGCACAGACGAAGGGTTATCCACTTGTTGGAGAATCTAGAAAATACAAAAAATTACAGCACGAAAGATACGAAAACAAACAACTTATACGTTGTCTTGCCTCCTAGTGACAGCTGTACGTATCATCACGGTAAATACTATCTGCCTCCCTGATCTAATTCCAAAGTAATACAACAACCGACATGTTCTCCTTCAATGATACCAAACATGGCAATCCATCAAGGAACTGGTATCCTATGTTAACACACACACACACACACACACACACACACACACAAATTGCGCCAAAATACGATGCAGTCCAGCCGTACGGAAAAATACAAGGAAAAAAAAAAGATTAGTTAACAGGAAGTAGACAAAAGAAATAAGAAAGACGGAAAACGTATATGGTAGAATTATGAGCAATACATATACGTATATCATAAGGCAAGAAAGGAAATTGGACAAACGCACCATATTTCACTAAAGGTAAAAATAAAAAGTAAAAATTATCAGTGACCATTGACAAATAGCGCAGTAAAGTCGGCGCCACAATGGAAGTGACGGAAACAGGCGCGAGACCCGGGTTATCAGCGGTGATATATGGACGCCTGACCCATCTGTCTTGCTCCTAAATTGAATCAAAAACAAAAGACGACGATAAGAATGTGGTAGGAATCTACGACGGCCTGGGTACAAACCCCTGCTTCCTCGCTGTTGCAAGGAGGAGCAACAGGAGAAGAAGAACATAAGCGATTAGGAAAAAGATTGGAGGATAATCCGGAAACAAAAGACAGTAGGGAAGACATGACAGAATAAAGGAGAGGTGAAATTAATCACACGTATACGAAACAGAATGATCAAGGGTGGAACGTCCAAAGACGCAGTTCCCCTAATGTACAGATTGTACAACTTATGGCAATGAAAAATTCCGCTCAAAGTTCAACGCTGTTCAGTCCAAAAATATTAACCAGACATCAAATATTATCGTTATCATTATTAGTGTTATCATCATCATCATGATAATCATAATCATTATTATTATCATCATCATACAACGCCACAGAACCCTTCCATTATACTGAACTACTGCACTATATCTTTACCAACAAATGCAATATAATGCAGTCACTTTTCTGCACCCATTTCACCGCCCATTTCACTGCCCATTTCAGGTGTTGAAGAGATACTGAAACCCTCGCCTGATTATACCATCATCCATGATTACCAAAACCTTAGGTCAAAAACATCGCAGTCTTCTACGATAAGAGAATTTACCCTATTTTCGTAAACCCTGACGAAATTCACCCCACAATCACGACCCAATAAGTGTTAACGAAAGTATTACATGCACTTCTCAGTCCCTGCATTAAGCGTGGATCAAAGCTACACTAGTGTACCAACAAAATTCACATCAAAAATTCTTCCAAGGTAAGCAGGCAGCAGCAGCAGCAGCAGTGATGGTGGTGGTGGTGTGTGTGGCGCCGTCCGCTCGAATGCTTTCCCGAGCTGATGATCTTGTAAGACGCGAGAGGTTAGCGTCGGTTGGTTCACAGACCCTCGCATGTGCCGGGAGCGGAAAAGCGCTATTTCTGACTTCGGGGTGAAAGTCTGTAATTCGTGAACGTCAGAGAATGCGTTCTGAAGGAAAAAAATAAATAAATGAAAAAGATAAGGGTAATAAATGAAGCCAAACAACAACTAAAGACTCAGTCGAGTTATCGTACAGAGACCCTCCTCCCTCCCACAATCCATTTAAAGATAATCGTCTTGATTCAGAAGTTCGACAGAAACTAGCACGCCGAGATGAAGCAATAATGGGGGTCTGAGCTTGAAGCTAATGAGAGACCAAATTGCACCAACCCGGACACAGGCACCATATCCTGAACAGCAACGACAGCCAAAGAGCCGAGTCAACATTAGAATAAGCAAACAGACTGAAAAACAAAGTCAACTTAGGGAAGTGTGTGAACGAATCAAAAGAAAATAATAATAATGAAGAAAAGAGTGAGACAGAAAACGAGAGACATCAAGAAAGCAAGCATATCTTGATCATATCTTGTATCAAGGGTGAAAGAAATGAGCCCTAAACGGAGACATTAAAACCCCCAAAACGTACGACTCTAAAAGCGAAAGCCACAGGACCCGAGATGAAGCCAAGCGAGGTGCAGATAGTGGAGGCACGAATAAAGGTTGTGTCAGAGATTGATGATGATGATGATGATGATGATGATGATGATGACAAGGTAGTCACTAGGAGGGCACGGGAGGGTCACGCTACCATGTCGTGGGCGAGGGAGTATGTGCTAGGTCAAGTGGGATGAGGGTCAGGTTAAGGAGATGGGGGTCAGTTGATGAATCCAGGGCCTGACTAAGAGGCATTTAAGATCAAAGTTGAAACTATGCTTTTGAGGTGAATCAGACCAAGTTTAAAGGAGACAGGAGGATGGATGTATCAGGTCAGAGGTGGAGATATGGGGTAACAAGTCATAGACGGAGGCAAGAGGCGCAGTAGATCAGTGTCAAAGACATGTGTAAGGTCAGGGGTGAATGAAGCAGCATCAGATAGGAAAGAGTGGAGTGGTTATGGTAGATAAGGTCAGGAGAGGAACTACGTTAAGTTAGAGGCAGGAAATTGCATATGTAAGGTCACGGGTGAGGGCGGAAGCCATGGCGGGAAAAGAGACATATTAGGTTAGAACGGAAGATCATTGTGTTTGAACAGAGGAAAGAAACGAATGTATATCACGTCAAAAACTGGGAGGATATCAATGGATGTAGCAGGTCAAAAGAGGAAGGCGAGGACAGCTGCGTGAGGGTAAAAGAGCAGATGTATAAGGACAAAGTAAATACAAGTCGACGGTGAGGCAGTGGGTATATCTGACCAGAGGTAAAGGAGCGCCTACATCAGGTCAGAAGTGACAGTCTATAGGTATATCATAACTGCAGGGAGGAGGTTTATCAGACCACTGGGGAAGAGGAGGTGTAAGGGAAGAAAGAGTACATCACGGCTGAGGGGGAGGGAATATGAACACAGAGGTGGGGGAGCAGGTGTGTCAATCTTAAGCCGGAGGAAGAGGGATGCGTAAGAGGTCTGAGAAGGAGGAGGAACCATATTAGATCCGAGGGGAGTAAGGCGCGTATTAATTCCAAGACAGAAGGGAGCACGTCAGAGGAGATGGGCATCGCATCACACGTCGAGGAAGGTGTCTTATCGGTTATTGGAAAGGAACGTTGTAATATATCACCTAAGAGATGGGGAGGGGCGGGAAATGGAATCTAACAGGTAGTACATGGGTATGGAATACACTTTGTCAGGGACTGAGGAGGATGGGGGGGAGGAAAGAATCTTATGTTAGTGGTAAAAGAAGGAATTTGTCGGATCACTGGGGGGCAGAACTGGTTGTGTCACGTAGGACAGTGTGAGGACGTGTATCACGTCACAAGTGAGGCGTGGCAGGTATCGGGACAAAGATTCAGGCGGGTGTAGGAGGGAAGAAGGGTTGGGGAGACGAGAGTATCAGGTGGGCAAAGGAAGTACGAGATCGAACGTAATTCCAGAAGAAGGCACAAGGAGGGACAAGAGTGTAAGGGAAGGAAGGGAACCATAAATAATGCTAGAAGTGGGACTGTTCCTAGCCTGAACTAGGGTCTGTGGGTGTGGCTCGTTACATGTGTGGGGAAAGTCCATAAACTCAGACGTGGGAAGTGAGGATGTTGCCCACTAAAGCTGAGGCAGAGGGATTTCTGCCGGGGTCAGAGGTGGTGTCAAGGAGGTTCATCGGGTCAGGAGTGAGTCAAGGGATATCTTATCTATAAGGGGAGAAGAGACAGTTCATGTCGGATATGGTGTCTAGTGTACATAATAGGTCAGAGGCGAAAGACAGAAGAGCGCCTCAGATGAAAGGTGATGGTTAATGGTTTACCATGTCAGTGATGGGGGAAACGTGGAAAAGATGGTGTAGTGAGAGAAGTGACGGAGATCAAGGGTTAGAGGAACTTCGGAGATTCAACAGGTTAGACGTCGCATTAGAATATGTATCAGTTTAAAAGTAACTACTAGGACCGTATCAGGACACAGGTGAGGACAAGAATTGTGAAGTCAGAGAGGAGAGAAGTATATATATATATATATATATATATATATATATATATATATATATATATATATATATATATATATAGGGGATAGGGGAGAAAGAATACTTCCCACGTATTCCCTGCGTGTCGTAGAAGGCGACTAAAAGGGAAGGGAGCGGGGGGCTGGAAATCCTCCCCTCTCGTTTTATTTTTAATTTTCCAAAAGAAGGAACAGAGAATTGGGCCAGGTGAGGGTATTCCCTCTAAGGCCCAGTCCTCTGTTCTTAACGCTACCTCGCTATCGCGGGAAATGGCGAATAGTTTGAAAGAAAAGAAAAGATATATATATATATATATATATATATATATATATATATATATATATATATATATATATATATCAAAGAGGAAAGCTGGGGTCCGGGTCATATCAAGACAAGGGCCCATGCCAGGCTAAGTCCTGCGTGAATGTTTAACGACAACAGGTATGTATATCAGTTCGGTAGGTGGAGATCCACCACTTCAGACGTGAGGAGCAGGAGCGTCGAGTCCGAGGAAGGTCAAGAGATATATCAAGTCAAGCACATATCGATCATCAACAGCATTAATCATCGTCGGACCACTCGACTGTGAGGCTGTCCGTCCCAAACTCATTCATCACTTACCAGGAGAGGGAGGAACGAAGGCCTTCCCGCCTACGGAGCGTTGGTGTGGGCCAGTGAGCAGGGAAAATGCTGCCGTACGCGGAAAATAAATGGTTAAGTGGACGCTGAACGTTAGCTTTGAGAAAGGTGGATACTGTGCATGAAATGGTGGGCGTGTAAAGATGATGTAGCTTGGTGAGGGTGTGTGTGTGTGGGGTGTGTGTGTGTGTGTATGTGCGTGTGCGCGTGTGTGTGTGTGTGTGCGTGTGTGTGTGTCATTACCATAAACATTAGCATGACAAACGTCTGTAAAATGTCTAATAAAGCCCCTAGAATAAAGGAAGGATAAAATTAACCACAAAATACGATGGGAATGTTCGGTATATTTCAAGGTCGAAGTAACTGAACACGGGAGTCACAATTCTGTGCAACATGACGGCTTATAAAGGGCAACCAAATTATCAACACTGCAAATTTCATACACCGAGCAACACAGAATTTGCTAAAAAAAAATTCCTCTAAGTCACTAGGAATCCCCCAATACAGAATGTCACGTAAGAGTGCAAAAAAAAAATTTGCCTATCTACCACGGCAACAGAAGCCCCTTTTCAAGCTTGAAAAATTCTGTGTACCAACAAACTTTTAAATTATACGCTTTCATTTCGCACCTGTTTGACTTCGGGAACTACATCAGCCACAGGGACACTAATTTATGATTATTATTCTCGAAGAGTAATGGAAAAGTCTTACTAAATCGGTGGGTGAGACTGAATCATACACTCCGGCGTTTCGATCAACACGGGAAGGTGGGCAACTATCATTCACATGTTTCCATTAACGTTCTTGTGATAAATTTTCGCAGCCATTAAGGGCCACACAATTTCGCTTCTATATTTCATCGCTGCCGCGCGCTTTCTCCTCATTCTTACCAGCTTTTTATCATTTCTAATCATCGACCATTCTCTATCATATGGTTTCTACGTGTAGCTTTTCAGAACACCATTTTCTTTCTTCCCCCCGTCTACTAACCTTTGTTTCGATCATATTCTGATCAATTCTGAGAAGAGATTTTAATTTCACTCTGACAAAATGTTTACTCAGTCTTTTCTTTGCCTATGATTACATTCTACACTTTTTCTCGTTTCCCACTTTCTATCACCATGCATTTGTTTCGTTTGTTTTCCTTTGTTTTCTGTCCGTTGCCTCCACTTTGGACAGTTTTATCTCCTTATTTGTACATTTATTGCCTGTTTGCCGTTAGCTACTAATGTTATCACCTCTTCTCTTTCAGTTCAGTTTTCCCGACTTCAATGTTTTCTAACTGCACTTATCAACTTGTTTACGCTTATAGCATTCCCCTCCCCCTCTCGGCACGCTTGTTCCGCCCGCCAACAAACGACGCGGAAAAAAGAAAAATCGTAGATCATCGAACGATGAGATGATAAATGAGGCTTTGTTCAGCGGAGTGAGGATACAGCAACGCATTAGGTATTAAGGATGACTAGTTGTTCGCTCACGCTGTTTTGTAACAGTTTGTGCTGAGCTGCAAATGTTTCCGCTGTGCAGACTAAGAGGAACCATCTCAGACTAAACATAACCTTCAGTCCCTGGGCTATCCAAAGCTAGACAGTTGGCAGTCTGAAAATACAGCATGATATGATCATGGGCCACATGCATAGTAAAAGTGCCTCTGGCCAAAGAATTATCTTTAACACCTAAAGAAGGTGTTCAAGATTTTTCGGGTGGTGGATGTGACTTAACGTTGACGGCTTCTTAATGACCCTGGCAGTTCATAGGCCTAAAAACCAAACAACCAATCAAGATTTGATTGAACGTGTAGGTTTTGTGTGCGCGCATCTGCGTGCAGATGTAAATGGATTCTATAGCCAACGTAGAAAAAGAAATACATTTTATCACGGCAAAAGACTAACTTAATACCATCCAACCCATTCCTACCACACTCAACTGCCATATTACATTTTGGATCCTTCAGGGAAGCTAACAGCTTACCCATGTAGTGAGAATATGATCGGCTAATTTACATACTAACATAATCATTAGTAATCCTCATTTGGAAGGAAATTAAACTTGTGAAATCTAATCCAAAGTCAACTGTATTAAATCGATTCCAAAAGTGCGATGACTCGGGGAATCGACTTCCACATTTCCTTAATCCCAACTTTTCTTATTCATTCGTACTTTCTTAACATCCACACCACATCACGGGCAACGAACGCTGCTTATATATGTCCCTTAGCGTACGAGTAGGATTACTGCATCTGCCTCAACATGAAACTTTCGCGCGAGAATTATTTTGTCGTTTACGCATCCGATTTTTGGATGATTCTAAAGTTAGACAAGATGATGGGTGAGCTTACACATGTTGTTGCTGACGATGCCATTAAACACGCAAAGAAAAATTCAAAGCGTTTCAAACAGACGTTATATAAAAAAATATATATATAAAGCTGTTGTGCAATGTCTTTATAAACCAAATAAGTCATCGGGCAGTAGACAGAGAGACAATAACGTGTTATATGAAATAATTCAAGTTATTTCCTGATAGAAATTACACACGACTCTTGCAGCTACCACGACGCTACCTGGGTAAGGGAGGAAAAAAAAATAATGTCGCGGCAGAGGGGGAAAAAAAGGGGGGCGGGAAAAAAGTTTGGTAAAAGTTAGGATAAGATTGATTTAACGGTAGAGGAGCCGGGTCGCGGAGACCGTTGTGAAGGCTTAGCGACAACACCATTAAAGGTAATGTATCACCCACTCATGTCTTCTCCTGGAGCAATACCCGTCTAGCTCACACAAGAAACGCGCACAGCAACACCATCCATCCAACACACGAGCCAACACGGACGCGCCTGTTGACATGGAACACTTGATGGCGTGTCATGTGAAGCTGCTAATACGGTGATTAATGTGGTTTATGGATGTTACGTCGAGGTTACCTTTAAGAATGTTCTCAGTATATTTACTAATGGCATTGTTTTACTATGAAATCAGAGCGCGTGCGCGCGTGTGTGTGTGTGTGTGTGTGTGTGTGTGTGTGTAACAGTTCATTTAACATGAAATTACAGATTATACATAAATACAATGGATAAATATAGGCACAAATTTCACAGATTTCTTGCAGGTCTCCTTGTTACTCAGGCAATTCAGCAACAAAATAACACATTATGACTTAGCACCGTGTCCTGAGGCTTGGCAAAACAGTCCACCTACTTTCAATTTTCCTTATATTTACATCGTTAATCTTTTGAATTCTTCCGTTCGTTCCACTTTTTTTTTTTCCCTCCCCGTCACTTTCTAGCCGACCCGTCGAACGAAAATACTCCAACCATCACCGTTAGTATACAGCTTTGAACCGGAACTACTTCGCGTACTTGAGCGTACGTAGAAGTCCGCTTGTCTTCATCGATAAAGACTATTGCGTAACTTTAACGATGAGACGGCACCACATGCACAGTGAGAGTGTATGTGGTGTTAAGGATTATGTTTAACACCTGAAGAAGAAGAAGAAGGTGTTAAAGGGTTGGTGGATGTTGCAGCTTACGTTTGACGGCCTTAAATGACCCTGGCAGTTGATAGGCCTAGAGCTCAAACAACCAACCAACCTTCAACGATAACCAACATGGACAGGGAGACTTTCCTGCAGAGCATCCACACCTGACCTGAAGTTTTGAGAAGTCAATTAGCCAATATGTCATTCGCTATGGCGAAAAAGCTTTACAATATGTCTGAATCAGGTAAACGCGAGTCCTATTGGCAACCTGAAAAGCACATTTAGCAAATTTCATCGCCTGCTCCACACTCAATGGAAAATGGAAATTACAGTCTACTTTTCATGAATATTTGAGTGACAGAATTTGGATGTTCAAATAGTAATTATCTTCTTAGTCGCACAAATATATATATAGTTTTGAAATATACATAATATGCATACCCAGCATAATTAAGGCGCGGCGCCTTGGGCGTTTTATAATTTTTGTGTCCGTGTGTGTGAATTTGCAGCAGAATTGCTTCCGTGGAAACTACCTGCAAGTTTTGAGTTTCTCGCAAAAATTCAAAGAATTATTAATCTCTGATAAGAAAATAGATCAACGTTTTTAACTGTCACGCCAATTTTATACCGGAGACGACTGCAGTCTCATTCTTATAGTGTCAATCTATAAAAGTGATTACTGTGGTTGGACCAATGAATTGTACATGCCAAACAGCTGAGCTGTGGTTTAATCTTCGAAATGGAAAGGTATTTCTTTTGTCTCAGTAAAAAATACACAGTTAAATTTTTTCTTTCAATTTGTCATGAACTGGTCACTGAATTTTGTAATTAATAAACTGCTGAATGTTTCTGATATTTAGAGAATAAAAGATTTTGTACAACTGTTGTTCGATATGTTACCATTAAACAATACAAATACTATGGGACTAAAGCAAAATGCAACTAAGAAGTTTATATGAGACTGTGATCGCCCATTTATATCCATTATATCACATTGGATGGCGTTCCTTATTCCTGGACTGGAAGGGTGACAAAAGAAAATCGCCTCTTCACCCTACCATTACGCAATGCTTTACTTTTAAGGGATATACAGCGATATCCTTGATACACTGCTTTTACGTCAACAGTCTTAAGCAAATTACGACGATTCATTTTTCATGAGAGTTAATAAGTACACGTAATTTTCTGGCACACTGCAATTCTAGATAAATAAATGTGGCATTTACTAATGAATATGAGGAAAACTACAAAATCTCTTTCTTAGATACATTTCTCACGTGCTGTCCCTGACCTTAAAGATATAACCCTATCGCACTTGCCTGCCTGATGTAGCGGCTGTGTCAAAACCAATTTCTAAAACTGGCTACAGTATGGAAGTACGTTTGTGAATGAATTTCACCCTAAATATTTTTCAACCCTGCCACCAACTCAATACAACAGTCCACTAATCTAAAGTGTCCTTCAGAAATGTGCTTACCTTTTCGGTATCAATATATTTCGATTTTCAAGTTAAATCCTGATAGCACGAGCCGAGAGCAACGATTATTACCGAAGGTACGTTCCATCTGCCATTCTGAAGTTAGCCTTTCAACACACATTAGTATTCCGTTTTCTATGGGACTCTTCCAAACAACGATAAACAAATTTTTAAAAAAATGCAAAAAAAAATAGTTATACAGCTGTGCAAAGTCATCTTAATCGACTGTGGGACCCACACCTTTTTTTTTTTTCAGTGCTCGTCAACTGCAGCATGTTAATGTTAAAAAGATAAAATTTTATGCGCGACAATAAATGTTTTATATACAGAATTATATACTACACATTTAATAAACGCCTAAAAACGCTATCCATTTTTTCACAACTTGCACTAAATTCCTACCAACTATATCATTTAATCCCAATTACCATTTGAATAAAGTAAAAAAGAAATATCTTTTTTTTATCATATAGTGAACAGTGTTAATACAATAGATGCTACGATCCCGTGTTCGTTCTTGATAATGATGTGGGGACATAAACACCTTCGTTACATTTCGTCATTCATTCGTGTGACAAACTGAGGCAAATCAGTGGATACAAAAGGCGCAAATGCTTTTTTTGCCATGTGCTCCAGCTGGGGATGTGACAGTTCGTGATGTAAGACGTCTAAGAAACTAGACTTTTTAGGAAAGAGTTAGTTTTTTTTTAACAAGAAAAACAATCAACTGAAAGTGTATTCCTCTAGATAAAATCCTGTGATTTTTCCAATTAAAATTCTCATAGTCACATACTAATTCCTGATCCTTATGTCAAAAAGAAACCATGTTTACTCCTCCCCCCCAAATTTGTGCAAGCATAAGTAAATCATGCTTCCTTGAAACGACAGGAATGTAAGAAATTAAACTCACGTAGCTCAAAAACGCAGACTCGAATGGTATGGGGAATGTAAAATTAAGGCCATGCAATCTGAACTATGTAATTCCTGAAAGCTGCCCGTACAGTGAAATAGTTTATCAACAGCATTCACTCGCATTCATTTTATGCTAAAACAGTTTTCCTTCCCAGAAATAATCTATTCTAATATTTTGATAAATGACTTTGCCCTCATAACGACCATATATATATATATATATATATATATATATATATATATATATATATATATATATATATATATATATATATATATATATATATATCTTTCTTTCTTTTAAACTATTCGCCATTTCCCGCGTTAGCGAGGTAGCATTAAGAACAGAGGACTGGGCCTTTGAGGGAATACCCTCACCTGGCCCAATTCTCTGTTCCTTCTTTTGGAAAATTAAAAAAAAAAAACGAGAGGGGAGGATTTCCAGCCCCCCGCTCCCTCCCCTTTTAGTCGCCTTCTACGACACGCAGGGAATACGTGGGAAGCATTCTTAATTTTTAATCCACAACGTAAGACAATACTATTTTCATTGAAAGACCATTTGAAAATGGAAACAATGCTCTAAAGCAATTACTACTCTTTTTTTGTAAAAATCAATAAAACATAATTCAATGACAAATTCAACAGAACTATTGGTATATATTAAATCAATTTTTCAAAGCATTTCAACGGGATTATCAGTATCAAATTAATGTTTTCTATGTATTTATCACTAGTAATATATGATAAAGGTATGAGTCAGTTTTGGAGGTGACTGAATATCAAATCTAATGCTAAAATCAGTCTGTAATTCACGATGGTGGACCGTGAAAAAGAAAAATTAGATGTCTCTTGAAATAACCACACAGTCACTGACTAGGAACGAAAAGTGAAGATGAAAAATGTAACACTAATCTCGCAAAAAAAAAAAAATCTTTCATGTAACAAAGAAAAAAAATACACTGACGACAAAAATTTCAGTTGTCTTCCCGAAAGTATACACCGACAGACGGACGGACGGACATAACGTAACACACACGACTGATCTTTAATATGAGACTTCTGATATCCTCATCCGTTTGATATGGACACACCTGATTCTAGACGTACCCAGCCGATGAGAGGATCCATGAATGAAAGGCCACAACCAGTCAAATGTACGGTCATCTGAGTGGGCATACCCTGCTGGACGTAACTAGATGGAGTATCTCAATGGGTGATGATCCATGTGATAATATGACGTTTGGCTGCGAATCATCGTCTATATCAGAAGCCTCATTTTAGCCCAATGGCCGTTGTTGGAGACGATGAGGTTGTTGGAGACGATGAGGTGGTGGAGAAATACAAAGTTGGAAAAAGACTTCGTGTCGAGATCTCAAGAATAAGCAATCTAACGACGTGTTTCTCCATTGCCTTATGAAACTCTAAACGGACAGTTTCTCAAAGGGGTTATGTGCCGAAATGGGCAGCTGGGTTTGTAGACATCTGACAGACCAGTGATCAGCCAAGTATGAGGATCATCTAGCAAACCTGTTTGGAATGGAAATGTATATGTACAGTCATTTTTGGGTCGAGGACTAGCCTAGTTACGCCGTACCTGGATGGAAAATACGATGACCGGATATGTGGGAGGGCATGATCAATGGATCAGGTGAGTAAAGAAACATGGGTAGCCACGTGATAGATAACTATGGTAACACATGAATGGTTAAAGAGTTCGCACTGTGCGAAGGGACCCCAAGTGTTACGAACATGAACTCGCTTGGCGTGACCTGGCTGGTCAAGGATTCGTTTGGTCTGGGGAACATGTGACTGATTAATATATTGTTTGTATGTAGGGCTACTTCATCAGTTAAAGCCTTGCGTGGTCTGGGGACACCTGATTGGTTAACGAATCGCTTGGAATATGGCCACTTGATTAATTGAGAACATGCCTGATGTGGGAAAGCCTGATTGGTCAACGGTTACTTTGGTCTGGACAACTCATTGGTCAATGACTCACTTGGCCAGGGGACGCTTGATTGGCACTGGACTCACCTCGTCTAGGGATATGTGACTGGTCGGTGACTCGCTTAGTCTGAAGGGACCTGACTGGCTGAGGAACTCGCCTGGTCTAGTTTATCGACAAGTGAGTGAGTCATGCAACACCTTCACAATGTCCAGCAAATCAATGCGACGTCCATCGCTCTTTTTTTTCTCTCTCTTTTTTTCAGCGGGTAATTTCCCAGCCAATACCATTCATAAATAAGGAGTTTATCGAGCACCCAAAATGGCTGTATCCCACGAGGCGTGTTAAGATTTTATGGATTAATGACATGTTAATATCAGTTTTCGTGCAGTAATGTATTTCAGGTTCATATTACCTGTTTATCGTACTGACCAGATAAATGGCTCAATCAGTCGCCTGATGAGGGGCGGTTTGTGCATAAAGTTAGTTTTATGGCTACCATTCGCACACCGTAAAATGTAATGAAGTGATATGTGAAGTGCTTTTTACCATCAAGGCTTATAAATCCCACGACAACAAGTATATATATATATATATATATATATATATATATATATATATATATATATATATATATATATTATCCCTGGGGATAGGGGAGAAAGAATACTTCCCACGTATTCCCTGCGTGTCGTAGAAGGCGACTAAAAGGGAAGGGAGCGGGGGGCTGGAAATCCTCCCCTCTCGTTTTTTTTTTTTTTTTGTTTTTTGTTTTTAATTTTCCAAAAGAAGGAACAGAGAAGAGGGCCAGGTGAGGATATTCCCTCAAAGGCCCAGTCCTCTGTTCTTAACGCTACCTCGCTATCGCGGGAAATGGCGAATAGAATGAAAAAAAATATATATATATGTATATGAGAGAGAGAGAGAGAGAGAGAGAGAGAGGGGGGGGGGGGGGGTGTATGTGTGTGTTCTGAAGTGTTTTCAATCTGCTTATCTCTCCTGCCTCCCCGGGCTCTTTCCCGACCAAATTTGTTCCGTCCTTTTCTACCCTGCCCAACCTTCCTCCATCCTGCCCAACACTACTTTAACCCGTCTTCCTCCAACTATGAAATTTCCTGTTCTTGACTTCCCTGTCAGGCGCTGCAATGCCTTGTCCTACCTTGCAATAGCATGTCACGGTTTCGCTCTAGAATTCCTGCCTTACCACAACAGGGTTTTGCAGTACCCTCTCCTGCTCTATTCTGCAGTAACGGTCAGTCACGCTAACCGTTATACCATTTATCTACGAAACGAAACGATTCTTTCAAAACCAGACGTCAGTGCGAACAGAGGCCAAACTAACTTGCGCTTTTTTTTTCACTAATCTTACGGTAATATATATTAAAAGAAAAATCGAGGCCAGATATTCCATTCAATCGCTATTATTATAAGAATACTTTCTTACATCTTTTCAAATAGTCTTCTTTTTCTCTTGCCTAGTTTTTATCATTGTCTCTAGTTGCTATGTCTTTGCATCTTTAAAAGAAACGTTTACTGCTGAAATTGTCAAACTAGTTAGGAAACTTGAGGGTTGTGATCAAATCATCGCTTAATCTTCCTTGGTGGGCAAATTTGTGAGTGTTTGTGTAATTATGGTCGGTCTACAACTCGTCCCCTACCAACATTTCATCCCCTCTTATTTACCGACACTTTGGACCCCACTGACAGTTCGTTCCCTAACTTACGTTCCATGTTTTTTTTTCCCTCTCTTTGGGTTAGATTTACGGAAGCGTCGGTAAATATTAGGGGTACGAACTGTCTAGGAAAGGGGGCGAGGTGTCGGTAAATATGAGGGGAAGAATTGTCGATAGGGACAGAAGTGGCTGGCAATCCTTGTGATTACCGATTGTGTATTACAGGGAAGTTCTACCTTCGTGTTGCCCTGCCTTGCAAGCTTGTGTATACCATGTATTTCATTCCTTCCTATGAGTGTTGCAATATGTATTAAGTATAAATCAGAAGCACTCACAACCTAAGATGTTTAGACTGTGAATATCGAATATTCCAAAATCAAATGTTACTTCTACAACCGACAGCTGGAAAAGTTGAAGACTGATTACTGGAAAGTAGACAGTTAATAGTAGGCCGTCACATTAATATATTGATTCACAACGACATCATATTATTTATCACCAATGCATGAAAACAACTATGAGCATTAGAATAATTAACACCGCTGGGATACCGAAAATAATATGCTGCCACTGATATACCGTATTTCATCTTTAGGAGGCCATCCTTAAATTATGTGTAATCAACTTACATTTCTACCAACTACAGTAAACAAAAGTACTACTTTTTTCAACCATTACAATTTTTCACTAATGGAAAAACTAGACTAACCATGGTTAAATTACAAAATGCGTTTTATTTTTGTCATAGTCTTTCGCAATGCTAATTTTAACACAAAATTTATGATATATTTCTAGACTATCACAGGTGTTTTACCTCAAGCGTAATCTAGAGAACTAATAGAAATCCACATATATATATATATATATATATATATATATATATATATATATATATATATATATATATATATATGCATAGGGATGATCTAAATCCCGGAATAGACTTACTTTATATAACACCAGTAACAAAAAAAAAAATAATCTTAGTAAGAACAGTTAAAGAACAAATAAATACATTCGGTTAAAGATAATGAGACATTCCACCGTAACCAACCAAAACTTATCCTAACCCAAACTAAACTAAACGTCTGTGGAATCAAAACTCGTCACACAATTTAGGGAACACAAACACATAAATATCAAACCAAATTACTTCACTTAACAGGGAAATTCCCTTCCGAGTATCACAAAAAAAAACATTAAAATATATTTATATGTTCCAGTTGGGCACCACATGACTAATTCTTGAATTGTGGTAAAATCATTAAGAAAGAGAGTGAGTATTAGAAGGGATTTGATGATCAGGTACAATTTGTGATAAAAGTGCAACACAAATACTGTAGATATAAGCACAATCTACGAAAGTCTTACCTAGCTTCAGCTAAAGGCCAGATATTAACCTAGAAATTCAGTATTACAATAATTACACGCAAAAAAAAAAAAAAAAAAAGCGTAATGGGTGTTTATACGGCTGACAGGAGGTAAACACATTTCAAGGAAACAAAACTTCCCAGTAACTTCAAGACAGACAACGTAATTCTCCTATATTGTTCAAATAAGGTATATTTGTTACTAGGGGAAGTTAGATGAGGTTTCCATAGATTCTCTTGATTTCTATTGGTACCGGCGTTCCTCTCATGCCATGTTTACCCCTAGTTGTCACAACCCTCCTGGCCATCATTACCATTTCAGCAATAATGGGTAGTATCGTCCCCTCTCTGTACATTACTTCTAAATGCAAGGCGCCCATTTGATAGCGAGATTCCTCCAAACCCATAAACTGCTTCTGTGGTACCCGTAAACTAGAACTTAACCCAGTTTTTTTTAAAAATTTAAACATGCCACAAACTATCAAATGAATGTAATCAGCAAGCAACTGTATACAGACCGATGTTCAGTGGTATATCTTATATAAGAGTTGGCACTCACCGTTACGGTAGGAGGGTCCTGAGAAGCACTGCTGCCGAAATTCATCGGTGACATCGAAGGAATAGTGATATGTTAAACGATCCAGGGCAAAACAGCAAAAAATAAACTACACCGGACTCGAAAGGTACCAACTTCCCAAAAGTTCCTGCCAAGTAAGCGACACCTGACGGTTGCACGCCGAAATAGTTAGACCGGCGACCCATCGACTTGAAATGAGTATATATATATATATATATATATATATATATATATATATATATATATATATATATATATATATATATATATATATATATATATATATATATATATATATATATATATATATATATATACACACACAAGAAAATCAAAGAACTCCAAGCTTTCGAGTATATTTCAAGCCTTTATCAAAAATAGACATTGATATTTTGGACATCGTAGAGTCAGAGCTTAATGGTTATTCAGGATTTTTGGCATCAGAAAAACATTTATGAGAATTTCAGATATTTTCCAAAAAAATTGCATATTTTGGCTATATATATAAAAACATGAAAACTTAACTGTATAAAAGTGCATATTTTGGCTTCCTTTAAAAAGTTTTATTGTTTCCACCTTTAGCATTCCTTCCTTCCACTGTTATTATTCATAGTTGACATATATATTTACATTTCAATAAATGTTCTATGGTAATATTACAATTCTAATTATTACGCACAAGTGTAGGTCTTCTCTTCCCTCCATTTAAGAGACCAAAAATAATCATAGTTTGACCAATCCTCCGTGGACAACAAATTCCCTCAATATGGCTTATCCTGTTGAAGGAGAGTGCCAAACTCCAACTTTCTTTATCCTCAGTAGTTTATTATGCTTTTGGACCTCCAAGTCCCCTCTAGCTTGCCATTTACAGCTGACAATTACTTGTTCTGCTCCTAAAATAATTGTTTGGTATAACTTTTCTTTTTATGTTGAAGGCTCCAGTCACAGTCAAAAGTCCATATTAAGGCCGGCCCTTAATTGAAACAGAATTATGAAGCACAAAAGGAGACAAGGGAAAGTAGTTATGAACTTTTGAGGACGTGAAAGACCTGTCTGTTGGAATGTGCCAGGTCAAAAAATAGATACTGGGAAAGAAATGGAAAGGTAGAGAGTCCCGAAGCTTTGACGTGAGGAGAAAGAACATTGTCAAAACGGCCCACCCTTGAGTTGCCCATGGCCACACAATAATCGTGTGATGCAGCAGCTTGCCAAGTATTGCATGGTGTACCTAGTGGTGAAGACATACAAGCAGCCAGCTCTTGGAAGAAACCAAAGTAATACCTATTAGAAGAGGGAAAGTGAACAAACATTGCAGCATTGGGCAAGTGGGCCAAGTCTGGAAAATAGCATAGAACAGTTTATAAATCGGACTATTTTCGACTCAACTCTATCAAGTAAGGATACAGATCTAAATCCACCCCAAATAAGAAAGCAGTAATCTATACAAGGACAAATCAATCCCTTGTATAAACAGAGCAACTGTTCAGAAGAGAAGTTTCGACATCTAAAGAGGACACCCAGTTTCTGTAGACAAAGCTGCTTTAATTCCAGCATTGATTTCACATCATTATCAATGATGCAATTACATACACGAAACCAGCAGGATTCTACATATTGAGCCAAATGAATAGAATATATGGACAAGGAGGAGTAACTCCCCATGAGGAACATGAAACGTGGAGCGGTTGACAGTAATGTGACCTATCTTCATACCTGACACAAAGCTAACATTATCAGGTTTGGTACTGCATAGCTTTAAAGTGCTTTTAGTTTTATCAACCACATAGATATATAGTTATAATCTGGTTTGTTTATGCAGTACTATCGAGAAATGGCAATCAAGTAAGAAAAAAAGTATTTTATATATATACTCGATCACTTGATCAAGTAAGTAATGAAAGGGTAAGAGATATGTAGTAATAAAAAGAGTGTGGCTGAGAGAGCAGAAGAGGATGTATTAAAATGGTTTGGTCACATGGAGAGAATGAGTTAAGAAAGATTGACAAAGAGGATATATGTGTCAGAGGTGAAGGGAATGAGAAGTGGGAGATCAAATTGGAGGTGGAAGGATGGAGTGAAAAAGATTTTGAGCAATTGGGGCCTGAACATACAGGAGGGTGAAAGGCATGCAAGGAATAGAATGAATTGAAACGATGTGGTATACCGGGGTCGACATGCTGTCAATAGATTGAACCAGGGCATGTGAAGCATCTGGGATAAACCATGAAAAGTTTTGTGGGGCCTAGATGTAGAAAGGACGCTGTGGTTTCGGTGCATTACACGACAGCTCGAGCTTGAGTGTGAACAAATGTGGCCTTTGTTGTCTTTTCCTATTTATAGGTATGTATATGTGCGTGTGTGGGCGTGTATGTATATACATGTGTATGTGGGTGGGTTGGGCCATTTGTCCTTTCCTATTTATAGGTACGTATATGTGCGTGTGTGGGTGTGTATGTATATACATGTGTATGTGGGTGGGTTGGGCCATTCTCTCGTCTGCGTTTTCAGACATATACTTCTGGTGTGTTGGAGTTCAAGAATGAGTTGGGAGGTCAATCCTTTACTGTTTGACGGGATATTTGTGTGTATGCTTTGTCGGTGTTTTCTTTGTTGAGGGTTTGTAGCTTTATTATATCTGCTTTTCAGAAAATGAATACCAGGTAGGTGAGGTATAAAGTGAAGTGGATGAATTGCTTGTAGAGGGTACTGAGGGATTCTTTTTCTTGTCCAAATATCATGCTAGTTAGTGTTCTGAATTTATGTAGTTTGTGTTGCTCTGTGTTCTTAGTATGAGTAGCGAATGTCGTATGTATGTCTAGAATGATTGGCATTGTGTTTAGAGAGTGACAGTCCATTCAGGGTGACTGCAGGATGTGAGCTGGACTCTTACCTGTCTAGGGTTAAAAGTGATTGAAGACTTCTGCAGAGATGCAGACATTCTGTTCTTGGTGAAATAATGTTCCAATTGGGAATTGAAGAGCTGTGTTAGATGTTGCTACTGTGGGTGGTGTCAATGTCTTTTGATGTTTGCCCATCCAATCTAAGCACTTTCTAAAAACAGAAAAATGTACAGTTCAACAAAGTGTCAACATTCCAAGTCTAAAGTTTATATGCACAGACATCCATTAATGTGGCTGAAATTTCCACATTAATGAGTTATAGATGAAATAAGAATAATCAACACAAACCTAATGTAATATGGCACACCTTTTCTCACATCTTTCCCATCACCATAAAGTTATTTTCCTGTAGAGTCTCCCGCCAATACCATATAATAAAATTCCAAAAAAGAAAAAACTATATCATCTTATAACTTATGCTACAGACTTACATCAAATGTAGAATTTAATGGACTTTCTTTTTCTCAGGAAAGAAATTAAGTCAAAACACCCACCATGTCTACTCAGTAAACTGCAAACTTTTGTTCAGGCATTTCAACTTGTGCATACTATCCAACTTAAGATAAGTCAGCCCAAAAAGTCAACATTCTTCCTCATAAAACTTTTTGGTCCAGTTGTAATCTACTTAAAAGAGACACCTTCCACCAATCCTGGTTACACAAAATTTCAAAAATCTTGATACCTGCCAATGGAAAACTCACCACTGAAACACCTTGAATCCCTCCAAACCATGTATCTCCCCTTTGAAGCTTTATCATGCTTTATTACTACTATCATCTGAATAAAAACTCCTAGAAAAACTGATCTATAAGTCATCCAAAAGCATGACTTGAAATCCAGTCACTCCACTATCACACTTCATACAAAGCTTACAGAACACATCTGGATGAATTCAACCATCCACAACCCTGACTCCCTCATAATACAACATGTCCCAATGACATACCTTTACACAAAAGAAAACTTGACACCACCCTCCCCAAAAATGACGAAAACATTCTTCAATCTCCTCCAAGGTCTCCTATCACCTCATGCAGACCACAGATTAACCTCTTGTATGTGGATGACCTTTCAATCACATCACAGCAACTTGATAATACTCAAGCAACAAATATGCAACATTACATCATGCTATTAGAACACTGGCTTACTCAAAAAAAAAAAAAAAAAGTCTGCATCCAAACAGAAATCCACAAATTTTCACTCAGGACAGAAAAAAAAACTTCTGTAAGTGTATGGTGAACCACTTACACTGAACAGAACTCCAACCACAATACATATCACAAAACACATATGACGTTCTCTTCCCACCCCACAAATAATAACACAAAGGCCATAAACATACTGAAACCCTAAATATCCTCTACAAAAACTTATCCTTTCTACATTAAACTATTTGTCACCTGCAAGGGATTTTTGGTTGTGGCCATATGTAAACTGCACATGTGAAAAATATTTGCCAAGAATGAAAGTGATCACAACATAGCTAGCTAAGTAGGTAAAATAGAACCAAAAACGATTAATGTATCAGCACCTTACCAGTTTGAGGTAGATTCTTGTGACTGACAAGCAGTTTGAGAGAGCACATTAAAAACATAAAAGCAGAGATATTGATTTTAAAGGGTAAAGAGTTAGTGCACTATGGTGTTCTTTAGACAAAAGCTTACTGCTACTGGCAATCAAAGATTACGTGTTGCCAAAAAAAATGCACTGACAGAACAAAGTAATAGATGCAGACTTTTATGAAGACTTACTGTGGTCACCTCTCTGAGGTAGTGCAAAGTGAGAGGGTTACAGAAAATGATTTGATAAACAGAGAAGAGGTAGTAAAAGCTTTGCGGAAGATGAAAGCCAGCAAGGCAGTGGGTTTGGATGGTATTGCAGTGGAATTTATAAAAAAAAAAAAAAAGGGGGTGACTGTATTGTTGACTGGTTGGTAAGGTTATTTAATGTATGTATGATTCATGGTGAGGTGCCTGAGGATTGGCGGAATGCTTGCATAGTGCCATTGTACAAAGGCAAAGGGGATAAAAGTGAGTGCTCAAATTACAGAGGTATAAGTTTGTTGAGTATTCCTGGTAAATTATATGGGAGGGTATTGATTGAGAGGGTGAAGGCATGTACAGAGCATCAGATTAGGGAAAAGCAATGTGGATTCAGAAGTGGTAGAGGATGTGTGGATCAGGTGTTTGCTTTGAAGAATGTATGTGAGAAATACTTAGAAAAACAAATGGATTTGGATGTAGCATTTATGGATCTGGAGAAGGCATATGATAGAGTTAATAGAGATGCTCTGTGGAAGGTACTAAGAAGATATGGTGTGGGAGGCAAGTTGTTAGAAGCTGTGAAAAGTTTTTATCGAGGATGTAAGATGTGTGTACATGTAGGAAGAGAGGAAAGTGATTGGTTCTCAGTAAATGTAGGTTTGCAGCAGGGGTGTGTGATGTCTCCATGGTTGTTTAATTTGTTTATGGATGGGGTTGTTAGGGAGGTGAATGCAAGAGTTTCGGAAAGAGGGGTAAGTATGCAGTCTGTTGTGGATGAGAGAGCTTGGGAAGTGAGTCAGTTGTTGTTTGCTGATGATACAGCGCTGGTGGCTGATTCATGTGAGAAACTGCAGAAGCTGGTGACTGAGTTTGGTAAAGTGTGTGAAAAAAGAAAGTTGAGAGTAAATGTGAATAAGAGCAAGGTTATTAGGTACAGTAGGGTTGAGGGTCAAGTCAATTGGGAGGTAAGTTTGAATGGAGAAAAACTGGAGGAATAGAAGTGTTTTAGATATCTGGGAGTGGATTTGGCAGCGGATGGAACCATGGAAGTGGAAGTGAATCATAGGGTGGGGGAGGGGGTGAAAATTCTAGGAGCCTTGAAGAATGTGTGGAAGTCGAGAACATTATCTCAGAAAGCAAAAATGGGCATGTTTGAAGGAATAGTGGTTCCAACAATGTTGTATGGTTGCGAGGCGTGGGCTATGGATAGAGTTGTGCGCAGGAGGGTGGATTTGCTGGAAATGAGATGTTTGAGGACAATATGTGGTGTGACGTGGTTTGATTGAGTAAGTAATAATAGGGTAAGAGAGATGTGTGGTAATAAAAAATGAGTGTGGTTGAGAGTGCAGAAGAGGGTGTTTTGAAATGGTTTGGTCACATGGAGAGAATGAGTGAGGAAAGATTGACCAAGAGGATATATGTGTCAGAGGTGAAGGGAACGAGGAGAAGTGGGAGACCAAATTGGAGGTGGAAAGATGAAGTGAAAAAGATTTTTGAGTGATCGGGGCCTGAACATGCAGGAGGGTGAAAGGCGTGCAAGGAATAGAGTGAATTGGAACAATGTGGTATACCGGGGTCGACGTGCTGTCAATGGATTGAACCAGGGCATGTGAAGTGTCTGGGGTAAACCATGGAAAGTTCTGTGGGGCCTGGATGTGGAAAGGGAGCTGTGGTTTCGGTGCATTATTACATGACAGCTAGAGACTGAGTGTGAATGAATGGGGCCTTTGTTGTCTTTTCCTAGCACTACCTCACTCACATGAGGGGGGTGGGGGTTGTTATTCCATGTGTGGCAAGGTGGCAATGGGAATGAATAAAGGTAGACAGTATGAATTACGTACATGTGTATATATGTATATGCTGTGTGTGTATATGTATACAATGAGTTGTATAGGTATGTATATTTGTGTGTGTGGACATGTATGTATATACATGTGTGTGTGGGTGGGTTGGGCCATTCTTTCGTCGGTTTCCTTGTGCTACCTCGCTAACGCGGGAGACAGCGACAAAGTAAAATAAATAAATAAATAAAATAAATACTTAATATATAGTGGTAGTATGCAGCTCAACAAATTTGCTGTAATGGTGATGTTGCTCTGACCAAAAGCATGCAAGAATCCTGCAAGAGATAAACCAACATCAAGTTAATTATCCCAAACACTTCCATGCTAGCAGTAGTATATGCCTCAACAATCTCAATGTTATGGTGATGTTGGTAAAAGACTGGCTGGCTATTTCATACAGATAATATGAACATATAAAAAAAAAATTTATGCAAGATCAAAACTAATACCAAAAACATTTATGTACATCTGATTGCTAGCTGTATGCTTTATGAATCTTGGGGTACCAGGAGGGCTCAAAAGCTTTATGTGCCAAAATGTTAACTTATGTTACTCCAACATTAATTTGAAGTTTTCAAAATATCTTTACCCACAAAATGAGTAATAATGATTAAAAAGACTGTAATCAGGCCATAATCAATGTTTTTTATTTATAATGATATCTACAAAAGTCAGAGCCCTTACTCCATTCTAGTGGGGAAACTTAACATACTGTCTATCTCTTATATAACTAAAAGATGTTCTATTAAAACTCCTTTTACAAACTAAAAATAAATACTGCAACTATCTCGTCAAAAATGCAAGAGAGAACTTACTGAATATGGAACAACGAACTGATAAGTTTTAACCCATTCAGCGCTACTGTCCTTAACTGAGGTAAATGTAGGTGGATGTTACTTTACTTACTCAAGGCATACACATTCCCACAAGCTGAATTCTACATGCACTGAAGGCTATATTGGCTGGTCATAAATCATGTATTTTATCAAGGGCACATTACATGAAGGGGCCCCAGCAGCTTAAAGGCTGTTTTACATTCAGTGGCAGGAACAGGATGGACTCCTTTGTGACAGGGGGTTCTTTAATGAGACTGTACTCTGTTTCACAAGCTAATGAAGATACAGCCCAGTAAATGGTGAATTTTCACTTGTGATGTAACCTCATGCAGGTAATATCCTGGCAACAAAGTATAAATCAATGAAGCTGCCTAGTCCTTGTGACTATGATGGGCAGTTATAAGCCTATTCTACAGACTCAGTACCCATACTCAGAGCTGACCAATCTAGCAAATGTTTTTCCTAAACTAGGAATACTGAACTCTTAATTCAGAACAAAATACAGTAGTTGTGCTACAATTTTTTTCTCTTATCCAATCATATAAATAAAAATGTTATGAAATATTTTGTACACTTAGGACAGGCCAATCGGATAACCAGGAATGGGATATCATTATAATTTTAAAAAATGTTTTCTTACATTTTTTCTGCACCTTTTGATCTTTAAAAATGTGCACCAGAGGGAAAAGTGCATCAAAAGGGTTAAAGAGAACCAACTTTTCATAACAAACCTCATAATTCACAATTATGACAGTACACAGTATTACATTACAGGGCTCTCTGACGTAAAACTATGGTTAGAAAAACTATTTACAAAGATGATGATAGGTAATGAAGTAAAAAACTACGACACTATGCCAGTGGCATATTTTCAATTCAAAGAGTCATATTTGAGGTGTATTCCTTAAGTAAACCACTATTAACATGCATGCACTCACACTAATTCAACAACCTATCAAGAGACTTGAGATATGTAAATGAAATTTTAAAAACATCACTTTCATATTCATCATCCCATTTTCAAAATGAAGCTGGTATACTTAAACTGTACAATAAAGAAAAACATATGCACAGATAACTAATCTTAACAAAGGTTAAATCAGTTTGACTCAAAAGACTTTGCAGGTGGGGTACTCCATGTTGCACTTGAAGTGCGTTTGTGGAATCTTCTGCGCTGAATAGGAAACATCTTGCTGAGATCAGGCATGATGAGGAGATTATCTGGGGGAAAGATTTTTTCAACTGCAGGCGGATAGTATTCTTGGTTGATCAGAGCTACTCGCAGCTGGGATGCTGTATTGAGAAAAAAATAAGTTTTTAAATCTCAGAATTTCATATACAATATAACCATCAAATAATCAAACCTCAATATCCACATGCATATATACTTCTGTAAATATTACTTATGTGTAGTGTTTCAACATCCATTCACAAATACACCTTTCTATTCTGAAACATCTTTCTTTCTGTCAATTTGAGTGTTCTGTGTGTCCTTAAACAACTTTCTTTTGTCAACTTGAGTGTTCAGTGAAGGTTTTCATGTTCATTATAAGGGTAGATAAGGTAGGTAGTAGTTGGTAAGCAACCAACAACTAGTGAAGTATGTTACCAGTACTACCCGCCTGGGTATCAGGAGGGTTAGTAACAGTTGTGTAGTGAGCCAACACTTCAGCACCTGTCAAGTCGCATTCCTCTGAACCAGGTACCTGTCTTCCTTTTTTGCTTCACCTACACATGGACTCTGTCTACAAACAGACCATCTCTCTTTGTTACACATATCATTTGACAACACTTAACTAATACAGCTCATTCATTGTATCTCTAGATTTTCCTCTGGTGAGCACTATGCACTAGCCCTGTCTTTTGGCAAAATGGCAGGAGCAGATGATAGCAGTAGCAGGTAGGAACCTCTGCAAACACTGCGCTAGAGTTGCCCTCTGCCAGTGGCCTGTTAAGGGTGAGAAGCGGCACTAGAGTCCACTAGTTATGGAGACTATTGCTGTGGCCACCCCCTTGAGGTAGTTCTAGTTGGAACAGGCATCAGAGAAATAGATAGATAGATAGATATAAGTGGAAGATATCTATTCAGATAATATATGGACTCCTACCTAAATAAGTTTGCAGATGATGCAAAGGGCATGAGGACAGTAAAAGGCATGGAGGACTGCATCAACTTACAAGAAACTGACAGATTCCAATATATGGCTAAAGTTCTACCCGAAAAACATGCGAAGTGATAAGGATTAGTCCCGCAAAATATGGCCTTGATGTAATTATCACCTATTAGGAATCTCTGTGAGAAATATTCAGTAGTACATGTGATCCTCAATCAGTTGCCAGAGTCCCACCCTTGGTGAACAGTTAAGGAAGCAAACTCTCTGCTTACAAATATTACATTTCTACCCAAGTTCCTGGATAAAGAAGTATCAGCAAGCTGTCAAGTCATATATTTGGCCAGAACTACAACAGTTTGGTCACCACACCCTAAGAGGCACAAAGAGCTGACAGAGAAGCTCGAAAGGAAGGCAACAAAGATGGTCCCAGATTGTGATTTGCCCACCTAAGAAGAGTGAAGAGTGAGGTGTGATCTAATCACAACCTTTTAGTTGTTAAAACATTGGTAAAACAGACTGATAATGGACAGTGAATAATTTTCCGAGAGATGCTGGGATAAAACAGCCAAAGGATATAACATAACTAGAAACCCTCCACTCCTTGTATTTTAACTTTCTAAAGGGGGGAAACAGAAGAAGGAGTCACGTGGGGAGTGCTCATCCTCCTCAAAGGCTCAGATTGGGGTGTCTAAATGTGAGTGGATGTAACCAAGATGAGAAAAAAGGAGAGATAGGTAGTATGTTTGAGGAAAGGAACCTGGATGTTTTGGCTCTGAGTGAAACGAAGCTCAAGGGTAAAGGGGAAGAGTGGTTTGGGAATGTCTTGGGAGTAAAGTCAGGGGTTAGTGAGAGGACAAGAGCAAGGGAAGGAGTAGCACTACTCCTGAAACAGGAGTGGTGGGAGTATGTGATAGAGTGTAAGAAAGTAAGCTCTACATTGATATGGGTAAAACTGAAAGTTGATGGAGAGAGATGGGTGATAATTGGTGCATATGCACCTGGGCATGAGAAGAAAGATCATGAGAGGTAAGTGTTTTGGGAGCAGCTGAATGAGTGTGTTAGTGGTTTTGATGCATGAGACCGAGTTATAGTGATGGGTGATTTGAATGCAAAGGTGAGTAATGTGGCAGTTGAGGGAATAATTGGTATACATGGGGTGTTCAGTGTTGTAAATGGAAATGGTGAAGAGCTTGTAGATTTATGTGCTGAAAAAGGACTGGTGATTGGGAATACCTGGTTTAAAAAGAGAGATATACATAAGTATACGTATGTAAGTAGGAGAGATGGCAAGAGAGTGTTATTGGATTACGTGTTAACTGACAGGCGCGCGAAAGAGAGACTTTTGGATGTTAATGTGCTGAGAGGTGCAACTGGAGGGATGTCTGATCATTATCTTGTGGAGGCGAAGGTGAAGATTTGCAGGGGTTTTCAGAAAAGAAGAATGTTGGGATGAAGAGAGTGGTGAGAGTAAGTGAGCTTGGGAAGGGGACTTGTGTCAGGAAGTACCACGAGAGACTGAGTACAGAATGAAAAAAGGTGAGAACAAAGGAGGTAAGGGGAGTGGGGGAGGAATGGGATGTATTTAGGGAAGCAGTGATGGCTTGCGCAAAAGATGCTTATGGCATGAGAAGAGTGGGAGGTGGGTTGATTAGAAAGGGTAGTGAGTGGTGGGATGAAGAAGTAAGATTATTAGTGAAAGAGAAGAGAGAGGCATTTGGATGATTTTTGCAGGGAAATAATGCAAATGAGTGGAAGATGTATAAAAGAAAGAGGCAGGAGGTCAAGAGAAAGGTGCAAGAGGTGAAAAAGAGGGCAAATGAAAGTTGGGGTGAGAAAGCATCATTAAATTTTAGGAAGAATAAAAAGATGTTCTGGAAGGAGGTAAATAAAGTGCGTAAGACAAGGGAGCAAATGGGAACTTCAGTGAAGGGCGCAAATGGGGAGGTGATAACAAGTAGTGGTGATGTGAGAAGGAGATGGAGTGAGTATTTTGAAGGTTTGTTGAATGTGTTTGATGACAGAGTGGCAGATATAGGGTGTTTTGGTCGAGGTGGTGTGCAAAGTGAGAGGGAATCGGGAAAATGATTTGGTAAACAGAAAAGAGGTAGTAAAAGCTTTGCGTGTATATATATGTATAAATTGAGATGTATAGGTATGTATATTTGTGTGTGTGGACATGTATGTATATACATGTGTATGTGGGTGGGTTGGGCCATTCTTTCGTCTGTTTCCTTGCGCTACCTCGCTAACGCGGGAGACAGCGACAGAGCAAAGTAATAATAATA
This sequence comes from Panulirus ornatus, assembly GCF_036320965.1. Lineage (NCBI taxonomy): Eukaryota > Metazoa > Arthropoda > Malacostraca > Decapoda > Palinuridae > Panulirus > Panulirus ornatus. The sequence continues at coordinate 11,229,518 of NC_092234.1, forward strand.
ATAATAATAATAATAATAATAATAAACAAGAAACATTATGAAAGATGTAAAAAAGTACTTTATACTAAAAGAATGGTTAATGTAGTCAGCATCCAAAGAAAAACAAGGTTAATGTAGTCAGCATTCAAAAGTATATGAAGTTATATGGAATGTGAGAATTTTTATGAGTTGGGGCCCCTTGAATGTAAATCTTCTTCCACACTGAGGAAAAATAAGTATCTACACAAACATGCATCAAACTGAAAAAAATCACACCCAGGTGGACAACCCTGCAATCCCCTTACTACGCATACAAAGTTTAAAACTAGCTCTCATCGTCTTGGAGCTATGGTGCATTCAAAACACAAACACGCAGGCCATTTTATCCTCTAAGATATAATGGATATTTCATTATAGTCATTATTATTGGAATAATCACTAGCATGGAATTGATGAACTACATTGGAGTGTGAAGTTCTTTGTAAAGATTGTACTTTCATTGTACAACCTTGTGAAACGTGACTTTATTCATGGCATTTCCACAAGCAGGCAGAGTTTTGAAATGCATGTCAACAACTACTCACATTTGTTAAGCTAATATACACACCATGATACAAAACATAAATCACATAAACTTACATGCCTTCATAGTAACAGATCTCTAGTGAACAAAGTTTTATAACTTACCTGAAGCCCATGCAGGAACCTTCTTCTTAGGAGCTCTCTCATCATCAGTCGAGTCATCACTCCCCATATCAGCTATATTATAATTATTGATGGCATCTTCTTTCTTGGTTTTCTTGCAGTCTGGTGTCATTTCATTCTTGTTTGGAGGTTCCTTCCCAGAAGAGTTAGACTGGTTACTACAGGTTTTGGTGAAGGTGCTGTTGTGATCACTGTTCTCTTTATTATCACTTGCAGTATAAGTATCATTAAGTGCAACCTGTGGATAATTATGACAAATAAAATGGAATAAAAAGGAGAATAACAAAACACATTTAACCTCCAAAAAATCTGAGGCAACCAATTTCTGTATCAACATAAAAGGCCAACAATTAGAATAAAGTTGACAGCCAATTTATCATTCTCTGAGAGTTATGTTCTACCTGACCACATGTGACAGCCAAGAGAGTACTATAGCCTTGAACAAATACCCATGTGTCTGACTGACTTCAGTCTTCCTGAATAATTTTGTAACAGAGATAAGGCCAACCCACACTATTTGCAAAAATACTCTGCTGCAATAATTCACAAAAAATCACACTGTATTATGAAATGATCAACGATAAGTACTGAGCACTTTGGATACAGTAGATAAAAGCATTACTTTTTTTTATGTAAGCTGAGACAGCACAGGAAGCTAAGGCCCTTATCAAGGCCATCCCATTAACACTATATATTTTATGATTATACTTGATAGCCATTTCTTGAACCAGTATAATTATGAAATATACAGTGTTAATGGGATGGCTTTGATTAGGGCCTCAGCTGCCCATGCTGTCTCAGATAGAAAAAAAAAGTCCATACACATACAGGGAGGTGGAAGAATGAAGTGAATAAGATTATGAGCAATTGGGGCCTGAATATACAGGAGGATGAGATGCATGCAAGCAAAAGAGTGAATTGAAATTGGAGTGATGTGATATACCATCCATTCCTGTCACTACCCAGCCACACAGGAAAACAGCATTGCTTCACCCTGCTTCAGCAAGGTAGCACCATGAAAACACATAAAAAAGGCCACATTCACACACTCAGTCTCCTGCATTAGCAAGGTAGTGTTAAGAACAAAGAAGTGAGCCTTAGAGGGAATATCATGTATATGGAGCTATCCCATCCCACAGGAAACAGCATTGCCACTCCCTACATCAGGGAGGTAGTGCCAGGAAAATAGATGAAAAAGGCCACATTCATTCACATTCTGTCTCTAGCTGTAATGTGTTCTGCACCAAAACCACAGCTCCCTATTCACATCCAGGCCCCACAGACCTTTCCATGATTTACCCCAAATGTTTCTCATGTCCTAGTTCAGTCCATTGAGAGCATGTCGACCCCGGTATACCACATCATTCCAAATCACTATTCCTTGCACACTTCTCACCCTCCTGCAGGTTCAGGCCCCCAACACCTTTGTGTTTGTGATGTTAAGCTTTCTAAAAGTGGATGTATTCAATACAGAAAATAAGAGACCTACCTCAACAAAAAGGCCAATCTGGAGTTAAAGTTTGGGTATTATGCCATTCAATTATCTAGATACTGGGAAATGACATGAATTTGATGAATGTCTAATTCTATCTTTCAAGTAATGACCATAGATATGCTACAAGTTAAAGTATGATTCCCAAAAATGGACTAGATGGATGAATGACAGTGACAGACAATGCAATCACTAATTTTTTTACATACTATTCACCATTTCCCGCCTTCATGAGGTAGTGTTAAGAACAGAGGACAAAGCCTTTGAGAGAAATCCTCACTTGGCCCCTTCTCTGTTCCTTCTTTTGAAAAATTAAAAACGAGAGGGGAGGATTTCCAGCCCCCTGCTCCCTCCCCTTTTAGTCGCCTTCTACAACGCGCAGGGAATACATGGGAAGTATTCTTTCTACCATATCCCAAGGGATAACAATCACTAAATGTCTACCATATTGTGTAGTCAACATAAAAGAGTAATACCAATTCATTTTGAAAAATATAAAGAAAGAGAAGAGCAAAATCTAAACCATAGTTAGGTTTTACACCACTTAATTTATTAGATATTGGGGAACAACTGGATAAGTATAATGAGTACCTGATGGACTTTTCAAGTTTTGACCAAGGTCAAGTCAAAGATTAAATTTCAAATAACTTTTTTCACACTTGTTTGCCATTTCCAATGACAGAAAGGTAACATCAGGAACAGATGAAGAATGGAACCATTTCCATACATCCATTCTCCCTTGTTGATGTAAAATGCACCCAAAACAGAACCCCCTTATCCACAGCTAAGCTCCAGAGACCCTTCAGTGGTTTCCCCTAATCATATCATATGTCCTAATTCAACTCAATAACAGCACACTGCCACCTGTGTACTTCACTCCAATTTGTCCTACCACATGCATTCCTTTCATCCACCAGCATGTTCAGAATCATTTCATCTCGTCCACGGTCACCCTACCCTTCCTGTTCCCTCCATTAATGACAAGTATACCTTCTTAGTCATCCTTTCCATGTGTCCAAGTCATTTCAGCACATCCTCTTCAGCTCTTTCAACTATACTCTTCTTACTACCACACATCTCTCTGACTGCCATTTCTTCCTTCGTCAACCATACTCATAATGTAATATGCTTTTCAAACATTTCACTTCTATCATATCCATCCTAATCTGGACTTTCTCAACAAGACCCAATGACTCACATCCACACTGCACCATCTAAACTACTATAAAATCAAACGTACTCATCTTTCTTTCCACACTCCTCATTGCACCCTGGACTTTTGCTTCTTCCCATCCCATGATTCACTCCAGCTCACATAAATTTTCATATAGATAATCAGTACTGAATCATCGTAACGAAAAATTTATAAATTTCACCATTTTAGAAATGGTTGATCAAGTAAGGCATGAAGTTCTAAGATGATGTGGGTTATGTGGCCTACAGATCTAAATATAATGACAGTGACAGTAAATAAGATTTGGGTGAAAGGGCTCAGTGAGGGAGTAATGTATGGGGAATTTAACAGCAAATTAGATCAAAGTGAAAAGGCTCAGTGAATGAGTAATGTATGGGAATTTCACTGCAGAAAGAAACAGACATGCAAACGCTGTACTGCTTGATATGGTAAAGCACAAGCAACCCTACTGTAATGAATGATAAAAGATACAAAAAATGGGCAAAATATGGGGAGCTAAAACACATTCTCACCTTTTTAACTGATGAGCAAATAATCTTGACTTGCTTTCCCTCAGCAATGCGCTCTGCTTCACGTAACTTGAGTCTTTCCAACTCCATTTTTTCACGTGCAATGCGTTCAACTTCAGCTACTCGCCTGCAAAATCAAATTTCATTGGATTAATACAAAACAATATACAGTTAACCAGGTTCATACACTTACTGGATGGTCAAAACTGAAACTTTAATCATACTTTTTTCTGGCCATGAACATATCTGGCACATTTTTGCATAAAGCTCTAACACATATGGAATGAAAGCCATCAGTTTTCAAGAACTGTTACCTTATTTACCAAATAATCAAGAAACTATTTGAAAACTTTCTGCAAAGAAAGAATGATAAAGTTCACTGGGTGTTTAAATTCTAGAGAACTTTAATATCTCCATTAAGCCATGTTTCTGACATACTAATTAGGACTGTGTTGTTATCACTTATGTATTCTGACATAATTCATACTGATTGTTGAGATCTCACTAATTAGAGAGGGAATGTGAGCAAATGACACTACTCTTCATATGTTCCTGGTGCTAACTCACTAATTATACAGAGAACAAGTATGATTTGCTTTCATATATTATCAATGTTTCCCACTTTAGCAAGGTAGCATCAGGAACACATAAAGAAAGGCTGTATTTGTTAACACCCATTCTCCAGCTGACATGTGCAATGCCTCAAAATTTCAGCCCCCTATCCACAATCAGGCCCTACAAATCTTTCCATAGTTTCCCCTGGCTGCTTTAGTACATTGACAGCACATCAAACCATGTGTACCACACTGCTCCCATTCACTCCCATACTGTCCCATATACACCCTTCACTCTCCTGCATGTTCAGGCCCTAATCACACTAAATCTTTTTTACTACATCCTCCCATCTTCAACTTGGTCTCCCTCTTCTTGTCCCCTCCACTTCTGACACATATCCTCTCTGTTGATCTCTCCCTAATCATTCTCTCCTTGTGTCCAAACCATTTTAGCACACCCTCTTCAGCTCTCTCACCCACACTACTTTTATTGCCAAACCTGTCTCTTATCCTTTATTACTTATGAGATAAAATATTTCTTTCTAGAAACTCATAATGCAGGTGGGAAGGGTTGCCAGTCCAATCATCTCATTCCTCTTTGTCATCTACAACCAACAGAGATACATGGGTAGTGTTCTCTCTCACCGTCCATCAACTTATCAATACTAACATATCTTTTCAGCAAACGAAATTTAACTTTCTGCTGAAAGCAAAGATAAGCTCATTTCCATTGGCAAGTCCCCTTAATCCTTAAGGAGCAGCCTTCATATGATGATCTAAATAGGGAAATGACAGCCATCGTCATGTGACGATTTAACTTTACCCACCTCTACTTAAGTGTCCATTTAACTTCACATCACATTAGTAGCATATAGCAATAATTCCCAATGCCAGGCAGGCATCGCAAAAAAAATAATCTCTGCGTTACACTTAAAATCACCATTTTTGGTACATGTTTGTAACCTCTGTACAGTAATTACGCGCAAAGTATCTATTTCAAATTGTGTAATCAGTCTAGAATACCATCTACAAAGCTCATTACCTTTTCTTCTCTTCTTCCTGAAGACGGCACTGCTCTGCCATGTGAGCTAGTTTCTCCTCCTCCAATCTTTTCACCTCTTCTGCTCGCTTTTCTTCCTCCATTAACTTCCTAATCTCTTCTTCCCGCCGCTTCCTCTCCTCTTCTTGCTGTAAGAGTTTAAAATTTGAAGTTTCTTCCATTAACCAAAAAAAAATATAAGAAAACAAATTTCACAGAGGAGACACTGTACTGGTACAAAGATATAGAGGAATGCATAAAGTAACACACTGTTATATCGTTTCAAGGCTATTCAAGAAAGCACAAGACATCATTAATACAAAGCTTTATGTGGAAATACCAGAACAGCAAACAGAGTTCAAGGAGAAATGGTTCTAAACTTCCTAACTGCAAACAGAAATAATGTCAGTCATAGACAAACAAAAGTATTTGTCTGGCTGATTTTTAAATGCATTCATTATGCTGGCTTGAAATCTCATGCTGATAAATCATTCCATATATCATCAACCCAATAAACTAGACCTCTTATAGAGCTATACTGCTGCAATGAGAAATATTCATACAGTAGATCAAGCACATACTAAAGACATCTGTAATTCCTGCATTCCATTTTGTCCATCTACCTCTCTATAAGGTCACTATAGATGCATTGTACCAGTTATCAGGCACCTCACCTTAAGCTAATCATATAAAAACAGAATTCAATTTAATGATAAATTGATAAAACATTTTATTTATTTATCTATTTATTCATTTATTTTGTTTTGTCGCTGTCTCCCGCGTTAGCGAGGTAGCACAAGGAAACAGACGAAAGAATGGCCCAACCTACCCACATAAACATGTATATACATACACATCCACACATGCAAATATACATACCTATACATCTCAATGTATACATATATATACACACATAGACATATACATATATACACATGTACATAATTCATAGTCTGCCCTTATTCATTCCCATCGCCACCTCGCCACACATGGAATAACAACCCCCTCCCCCCTCATGTGTGCGAGGTAGCGCTCGGAAAAGACAACAAAGGCCCCATTCGCTCACACTCAGTCTCTAGCTGTCATGTAATAATACACCGAAACCACAACTCCCTTTCCAAATCCAGGCCCCACAGAACTTTCCATGGTTTACCCCAGACGCTTCACACGCCCTGGTTCAATCCATTGACAGCACGTCAACCCCAGTATACCACATCATTCCAATTCACTCTATTCCTTGCACGCCTTTCACCCTCCTGCATGTTCAGGCCCCGATCACACAAAATCTTTTTCACTCCATCTTTCCACCTCCAATTTGGTCTCCCACTTCTCCTCGTTCCCTCTGCCTCTGGCACATACATCCTCTTGGTCAATCTTTACTCACTCATTCTCTCCATGTGACCAAACCATTTCAAAACACCCTCTTCTGCTCTCTCAACCACACTCTTTTTATTACCACACATCTCACTTACCCTTACATTACTTACTCGATCAAACCACCTCACACCACATATTGTCCTCAAACATCTCATTTCCAGCAAATCCACCCTCCTGCGCACAACTCTATCTATAGCCCATGCCTCGCAACCATACAACATTGTTGGAACCACTATTCCTTCAAACATACCCATTTTTGCTTTCTGAGATAATGTTCTCGTCTTCCACACATTCTTCAAGGCTCCCAGAATTTTCGCTCCCTCCCCCACCCTATGATTCACTTCCCCTTCCATGGTTCCATCCGCTGCCAGATCCACTCCCAGATATCTAAAACACTTCACTTCCTCCAGTTTTTCTCCATTCAAACTTACCTCCCAATTGACAAGACCCTCAACCCTACTCTACCTAATAACCTTACTCTTATTCACATTTACTCTCAACTTTCTTCTTTCACACACTTTACCAAACTCAGTCACCAGCTTCTGCAGTTTCTCACATGAATCAGCCACCAGCGCTGTATCATCAGCGAACAACAACTGACTCACTTCCCAAGCTCTCTCATACACAACAGACTTCATACTTGCCCCTCTTTCCAAAACTCTTGCATTCACCTCCCTAACAACCCCATCCATAAACAAATTAAACAACCATGGAGACATCACACACCCCTGCCGCAAACCTACATTTACTGAGAACCAATCACTTTCCTCTCTTCCTACACGTACACATGCCTTACATCCTCGATAAAAACTTTTCACTGCTTCTAATAACTTGCCTCACACACCATATATTCTTAATACCTTCCACAGAGCATCTCTATATGCCTTCTCCAGATCCATAAATGCTACATACAAATCCATTTGCTTTTCTAAGTATTTCTCACATACATTATTCAAAGCAAACACCTGATCCACACATCCTCTACCACTTCTGAAACCACACTGCTCTTCTCCAATCTGATGCTCTGTACATGCCTTCACCCTCTCAATCAATACTCTCACATATAATTTACCAGGAATACTCAACAAACTTTTTTTTTTTTTTTTTTTTTTTTTTTTTTTTTTTTTTTATACTTTGTCGCTGTCTCCCGCGTTTGCGAGGTAGCGCAAGGAAACAGACGAAAGAAATGGCCCAACCCCCCCCATACACATGTACATACACACGTCCACACACGCAAATATACATACCTACACAGCCTTCCATGGTTTACCCCAGACGCTTCACATGCCTTGATTCAATCCACTGACAGCACGTCAACCCCTGTATACCACATCGCTCCAATTCACTCTATTCCTTGCCCTCCTTTCACCCTCCTGCATGTTCAGGCCCCGATCACACAAAATCCTTTTCACTCCATCTTTCCACCTCCAATTTGGTCTCCCTCTTCTCCTCGTTCCCTCCACCTCCGACACATATATCCTCTTGGTCAATCTTTCCTCACTCATTCTCTCCATGTGCCCAAACCATTTCAAAACACCCTCTTCTGCTCTCTCAACCACGCTCTTTTTATTTCCACACATCTCTCTTACCCTTACGTTACTTACTCGATCAAACCACCTCACACCACACATTGTCCTCAAACATCTCATTTCCAGCACATCCATCCTCCTGCGCACAACTCTATCCATAGCCCACGCCTCGCAACCATACAACATTGTTGGAACTACTATTCCTTCAAACATACCCATTTTTGCTTTCCGGGATAATGTTCTCGACTTCCACACATTTTTCAAGGCTCCCAAAATTTTCGCCCCCTCCCCCACCCTATGATCCACTTCCGCTTCCATGGTTCCATCCGCTGACAGATCCACTCCCAGATATCTAAAACACTTCACTTCCTCCAGCCTCTCGCCATTCAAACTCACCTCCCAATTGACTTGACCCTCAACCCTACTGTACCTAATAACCTTGCTCTTATTGACATTTACTCTTAACTTTCTTCTTCCACACACTTTACCAAACTCCGTCACCAGCTTCTGCAGTTTCTCACATGAATCCGCCACCAGCGCTGTATCATCAGCGAACAACAACTGACTCACTTCCCAAGCTCTCTCATCCCCAACAGACTTCATACTTGCCCCTCTTTCCAAAACTCTTGCATTTACCTCCCTAACAACCCCATCCATAAACAAATTAAACAACCATGGAGACATCACACACCCCTGCCGCAAACCTACATTCACTGAGAACCAATCACTTTCCTCTCTTCCTACACGTACACATGCCTTACATCCTCGATAAAAACTTTTCACTGCTTCTAACAACTTGCCTCCCACACCATATATTCTTAATACCTTCCACAGAGCATCTCTATCAACTCTATCATATGCCTTCTCCAGATCCATAAATGCTACATACAAATCCATTTGCTTTTCTAAGTATTTCTCACATACATTCTTCAAAGCAAACACCTGATCCACACATCCTCTACCACTTCTGAAACCACACTGCTCTTCCCCAATCTGATGCTCTGTACATGCCTTCACCCTCTCAATCAATACCCTCCCATATAATTTACCAGGAATACTCAACAAACTTATACCTCTGTAATTTGAGCACTCACTCTTATCCCCTTTGCCTTTGTACAACGGCACTATGCAAGCATTCCGCCAATCCTCAGGCACCTCACCATGAGTCATACATACATTAAATAACCTTACCAACCAGTCAACAATACAGTCACCCCCTTTTTTAATAAATTCCACTGCAATACCATCCAAACCTGCTGCCTTGCCGGCTTTCATCTTCCGCAAAGCTTTTACTACCTCTTCTCTGTTTACCAAATCATTTTCCCTAACCCTCTCACTTTGCACACCACCTCGACCCAAACACCCTATATCTGCCACTCTGTCATCAGACACATTCAACAAACCTTCAAAATACTCATTCCATCTCCTTCTCACATCACCACTACTTGTTATCACCTCCCCATTTACGCCCTTTACTGAAGTTCCCATTTGCTCCCTTGTCTTACGCACCCTATTTACCTCCTTCCAGAACATCTTTTTATTCTCCCTAAAATTTACTGATAGTCTCTCACCCCAACTCTCATTTGCCCTTTTTTTCACCTCTTGCACCTTTCTCTTGACCTCCTGTCTCAACAAACTTATACCTCTGTAATTTGAGCACTCACTCTTATCCCCTTAGCCTTTGTACAATGGCACTATGCAAGCATTCTGCCAATCCTCAGGCACCGCACCATGAATCATACATACATTAAATAACCTTACCAACCAGTCAACAATACAATCACCCCATTTTTTAATAAATTCCACTACAATACCATCCAAACCTGCTGCCTTGCCAGCTTTCATCTTCCGCAAAGCTTTTACTACCTCTTCTCTGTTTACCAAATCATCCTCCCTAACCCTCTCACTTTGCACACCACATCAACCAAAACACCCTATATCTGCCACTCTATCATCAAACACACTCAAGAAACCTTCAAAATACTCACTCCATCTCCTTCTCACATCACCAATACTTGTTATCACCTCCCCAATAGCCCCTTTCACTGAAGTTCCCATTTGCTCCCTTGTCTTACACACTTTATTTACCTCCTTCCAAAACATCTTTTTATTCTCCCTAAAATTTAATGATACTCTCTCACCCCAACTCTCATTTGCCCTCTTTTTCACCTCTTGCACCTTTCTCTTGACCTCCTGCCTCTTTCTTTTATACATCTCCCACTCATTTGCATTGTTTCCCTGCAAAAATCGTCCAAATGCCTCTCTCTTCTCTTTCACTAATAACCTTACTTCTTCATTCCACCACTCACTACCCTTTCTAATCTGCCCACCTCCCACGCTTCTTTTGCCATAAGCATCTTTTGCGCAAGCCATCACTGCTTCCCTAAATACATCCCATTCCTCCCCCACTCCCCTTACCTCCTTTGTTCTCACCTCTTTCCATTCTGTACTCAGTCTCTCCTGGTATTTCCTCACACAAGTCTCCTTCCCAAGCTCACTTACTCTCACCACTCTCTTCATCCCAACATTCTCTCTTCTTTTCTGAAAACCTCTACAAATCTTCACCTTCACCTCCACAAGATAATGATCAGACATCCCTCCAGTTGCACCTCTCAGCACATTAACATCCAAAAGTCTCTCTTTCGCACACCTATCAATTAACACGTAATCCAATAACACTCTCTGGCCATCTCTCCTACTTACATACGTATACTTATGTATATCTCTCTTTTTAAACCAGGTATTCCCAATCACCAGTCCTTTTTCAGCACATAAATCTACAAGCTCTTCACCATTTCCATTTACAACACTGAACACCCCATGTATACCAATTATTCCCTCAACTGCCACATTACTCACCTTTGCATTCAAATCACCCATCACTATAACCCAGTCTTGTGCATCAAAACCACTAACACACTCATTCAGCTGCTCCCAAAACACTTGCCTCTCATGATCTTTCTTCTCATGCCTAGGTACATATGCACCAATAATCACCCATCTCTCTCCATCAACTTTCAGTTTTACCCATTTCAATCTAGAGATTACTTTCTTACACTCTATCACATACTCCCACCACTCCTGTTTCAGGAGTAGTGCTACTCCTTCCCTTGCTCTTGTCCTCTCACTAACCCCTGACTTTACTCCCAAGACATTCCCAAACCACTCTTCCCCTTTACCCTTGAGCTTTGTTTCATTCAGAGCCAAAACATCCAGGTTCCTTTCCTCAAACATACTACCTATCTCTCCTTTTTTCTCATCTTGGTTACATCCACACACATTTAGACACCCCAATCTGAGCCTTCGAGGAGGATGAGCACTCCCCGTGTGACTCCTTCTTCTGTTTTCCCTTTTAGAAAGTTAAAATACAAGGAGGGGAGGGTTTCTAGCCCCCCCCGTCCCCTTTAGTCACCTTCTACGACACATGAGGAATGCGTGGGAAGTATTCTTTCTCCCCTATCCCCAGGGATAGGGGAGATAAAATATATATAACTGATATACAGTACACTAAATTCTAATCTAAAATATAATTATTTTCTAATAACAGAATACCTGTTCCCTAATTTTCCGAACTTTAGCCTCTTCTTCAGCACGTTTTTTGGCGAGGAGTTGCTTTCTTCGTTGTTGTTCTTCTTTTTTTCGCTCTTCTCGTTGTTTTCTGTCTTTTTCTTGTTGCTCCTTTGCCTCTACAGCTTTACGTTCTCTTTCTTCTCGTGCCTCCTGTACTCGCCTTATTCTCTCCTCATTATACCTGCAACAACAGATATGGCTTAAATTAATTACAGCCCATGTCAGATCATGTGGTGTTGTAGTTCTTTTGTTCCTGACGCAACCATGAACTGGGAAAGGTAATAAAGTCTAAAGTAAAACTGAAAAAGATCAATCATATAATTGATACACTTTGGTAATTCATTCTAAAACCATTCTATAAACATTACTTCAAAAAAGTTTGAAAATTTTCTACTGGGCTTACCCTGTTCAACTGTATTGTATCTTTTCAAGATAATCTGTGAAAGGGGGCACAATCCAGAAGCATTCTTAACCTATTAATGAATTGCTCAGTGAAACAAGGAAGACTTTATTTCTCCCGCGTTTGCGAGGCTAGCGCAAGGAAACAGACGAAAGAAATGGCCCAACCCCCCCCATACACATGTACATACACACGTCCACACACGCAAATATACATACCTACACAGCCTTCCATGGTTTACCCCAGACGCTTCACATGCCTTGATTCAATCCACTGACAGCACGTCAACCCCTGTATACCACATCGCTCCAATTCACTCTATTCCTTGCCCTCCTTTCACCCTCCCCTCCTGCATGTTCAGGCCCCGATCACACAAAATCCTTTTCACTCCATCTTTCCACCTCCAATTTGGTCTCCCTCTTCTCCTCGTTCCCTCCACCTCCGACACATATATCCTCTTGGTCAATCTTTCCTCACTCATTCTCTCCATGTGCCCAAACCATTTCAAAACACCCTCTTCTGCTCTCTCAACCACGCTCTTTTTATTTCCACACATCTCTCTTACCCTTACGTTACTTACTCGATCAAACCACCTCACACCACACATTGTCCTCAAACATCTCATTTCCAGCACATCCATCCTCCTGCGCACAACTCTATCCATAGCCCACGCCTCGCAACCATACAACATTGTTGGAACTACTATTCCTTCAAACATACCCATTTTTGCTTTCCGGATATAATGTTCTCGACTTCCACACATTTTTCAAGGCTCCCAAAATTTTCGCCCCCTCCCCCACCCTATGATCCACTTCCGCTTCCATGGTTCCATCCGCTGACAGATCCACTCCCAGATATCTAAAACACTTCACTTCCTCCAGCCTCTCGCCATTCAAACTCACCTCCCAATTGACTTGACCCTCAACCCTACTGTACCTAATAACCTTGCTCTTATTGACATTTACTCTTAACTTTCTTCTTCCACACACTTTACCAAACTCCGTCACCAGCTTCTGCAGTTTCTCACATGAATCCGCCACCAGCGCTGTATCATCAGCGAACAACAACTGACTCACTTCCCAAGCTCTCTCATCCCCAACAGACTTCATACTTGCCCCTCTTTCCAAAACTCTTGCATTTACCTCCCTAACAACCCCATCCATAAACAAATTAAACAACCATGGAGACATCACACACCCCTGCCGCAAACCTACATTCACTGAGAACCAATCACTTTCCTCTCTTCCTACACGTACACATGCCTTACATCCTCGATAAAAACTTTTCACTGCTTCTAACAACTTGCCTCCCACACCATATATTCTTAATACCTTCCACAGAGCATCTCTATCAACTCTATCATATGCCTTCTCCAGATCCATAAATGCTACATACAAATCCATTTGCTTTTCTAAGTATTTCTCACATACATTCTTCAAAGCAAACACCTGATCCACACATCCTCTACCACTTCTGAAACCACACTGCTCTTCCCCAATCTGATGCTCTGTACATGCCTTCACCCTCTCAATCAATACCCTCCCATATAATTTACCAGGAATACTCAACAAACTTATACCTCTGTAATTTGAGCACTCACTCTTATCCCCTTTGCCTTTGTACAACGGCACTATGCAAGCATTCCGCCAATCCTCAGGCACCTCACCATGAGTCATACATACATTAAATAACCTTACCAACCAGTCAACAATACAGTCACCCCCTTTTTTAATAAATTCCACTGCAATACCATCCAAACCTGCTGCCTTGCCGGCTTTCATCTTCCGCAAAGCTTTTACTACCTCTTCTCTGTTTACCAAATCATTTTCCCTAACCCTCTCACTTTGCACACCACCTCGACCCAAACACCCTATATCTGCCACTCTGTCATCAGACACATTCAACAAACCTTCAAAATACTCATTCCATCTCCTTCTCACATCACCACTACTTGTTATCACCTCCCCATTTACGCCCTTTACTGAAGTTCCCATTTGCTCCCTTGTCTTACGCACCCTATTTACCTCCTTCCAGAACATCTTTTTATTCTCCCTAAAATTTACTGATAGTCTCTCACCCCAACTCTCATTTGCCCTTTTTTTCACCTCTTGCACCTTTCTCTTGACCTCCTGTCTCAACAAACTTATACCTCTGTAATTTGAGCACTCACTCTTATCCCCTTAGCCTTTGTACAATGGCACTATGCAAGCATTCTGCCAATCCTCAGGCACCGCACCATGAATCATACATACATTAAATAACCTTACCAACCAGTCAACAATACAATCACCCCATTTTTTTAATAAATTCCACTACAATACCATCCAAACCTGCTGCCTTGCCAGCTTTCATCTTCCGCAAAGCTTTTACTACCTCTTCTCTGTTTACCAAATCATCCTCCCTAACCCTCTCACTTTGCACACCACATCAACCAAAACACCCTATATCTGCCACTCTATCATCAAACACACTCAAGAAACCTTCAAAATACTCACTCCATCTCCTTCTCACATCACCAATACTTGTTATCACCTCCCCAATAGCCCCTTTCACTGAAGTTCCCATTTGCTCCCTTGTCTTACACACTTTATTTACCTCCTTCCAAAACATCTTTTTATTCTCCCTAAAATTTAATGATACTCTCTCACCCCAACTCTCATTTGCCCTCTTTTTCACCTCTTGCACCTTTCTCTTGACCTCCTGCCTCTTTCTTTTATACATCTCCCACTCATTTGCATTGTTTCCCTGCAAAAATCGTCCAAATGCCTCTCTCTTCTCTTTCACTAATAACCTTACTTCTTCATTCCACCACTCACTACCCTTTCTAATCTGCCCACCTCCCACGCTTCTTTTGCCACAAGCATCTTTTGCGCAAGCCATCACTGCTTCCCTAAATACATCCCATTCCTCCCCCACTCCCCTTACCTCCTTTGTTCTCACCTCTTTCCATTCTGTACTCAGTCTCTCCTGGTATTTCCTCACACAAGTCTCCTTCCCAAGCTCACTTACTCTCACCACTCTCTTCACCCCAACATTCTCTCTTCTTTTCTGAAAACCTCTACAAATCTTCACCTTCACCTCCACAAGATAATGATCAGACATCCCTCCAGTTGCACCTCTCAGCACATTAACATCCAAAAGTCTCTCTTTCGCACACCTATCAATTAACACGTAATTCAATAACACTCTCTGGCCATCTCTCCTACTTACATACGTATACTTATGTATATCTCTCTTTTTAAACCAGGTATTCCCAATCACCAGTCCTTTTTCAGCACATAAATCTACAAGCTCTTCACCATTTCCATTTACAACACTGAACACCCCATGTATACCAATTATTCCCTCAACTGCCACATTACTCACCTTTGCATTCAAATCACCCATCACTATAACCCAGTCTTGTGCATCAAAACCACTAACACACTCATTCAGCTGCTCCCAAAACACTTGCCTCTCATGATCTTTCTTCTCATGCCTAGGTACATATGCACCAATAATCACCCATCTCTCTCCATCAACTTTCAGTTTTACCCATTTCAATCTAGAGATTACTTTCTTACACTCTATCACATACTCCCACCACTCCTGTTTCAGGAGTAGTGCTACTCCTTCCCTTGCTCTTGTCCTCTCACTAACCCCTGACTTTACTCCCAAGACATTCCCAAACCACTCTTCCCCTTTACCCTTGAGCTTTGTTTCATTCAGAGCCAAAACATCCAGGTTCCTTTCCTCAAACATACTACCTATCTCTCCTTTTTTCTCATCTTGGTTACATCCACACACATTTAGACACCCCAATCTGAGCCTTCGAGGAGGATGAGCACTCCCCGTGTGACTCCTTCTTCTGTTTTCCCTTTTAGAAAGTTAAAATACAAGGAGGGGAGGGTTTCTAGCCCCCCCCGTCCCCTTTAGTCACCTTCTACGACACATGAGGAATGCGTGGGAAGTATTCTTTCTCCCCTATCCCCAGGGATAGGGGAGATAAAATATATATAACTGATATACAGTACACTAAATTCTAATCTAAAATATAATTATTTTCTAATAACAGAATACCTGTTCCCTAATTTTCCGAACTTTAGCCTCTTCTTCAGCACGTTTTTTGGCGAGGAGTTGCTTTCTTCGTTGTTGTTCTTCTTTTTTTCGCTCTTCTCGTTGTTTTCTGTCTTTTTCTTGTTGCTCCTTTGCCTCTACAGCTTTACGTTCTCTTTCTTCTCGTGCCTCCTGTACTCGCCTTATTCTCTCCTCGTTATACCTGCAACAACAGATATGGCTTAAATTAATTACAGCCCATGTCAGATCATGTGGTGTTGTAGTTCTTTTGTTCCTGACGCAACCATGAACTGGGAAAGGTAATAAAGTCTAAAGTAAAACTGAAAAAGATCAATCATATAATTGATACACTTTGGTAATTCATTCTAAAACCATTCTATAAACATTACTTCAAAAAAGTTTGAACATTTTCTACTGGGCTTACCCTGTTCAACTGTATTGTATCTTTTCAAGATAATCTGTGAAAGGGGGCACAATCCAGAAGCATTCTTAACCTATTAATGAAATGCTCAGTGAAACAAGGAAGACTTTATTTCTTATGTTAGCTGAGACAGTACAGGCAACTGAATGCCCTAATCAAGGTCACCTCATTAATGCTATATCGCTATCTATACATACATATTCATTTTTCATACATATTCGCCATTTCCTGCATTAGCAAGGTAGCATTAAGAACAGAGGACTAAGCCTTAGAGGGAATATCCTTACTTGGCCCCCTTCTCTGTTCCTTTTCTTTAGAGGAAATGTAAAAAAAAAAAAAAAAAAAAAAAAAAAAAAAGAGGCGAGGGTTTCCAGCCCCCCACTCCCTCCCCTTTTAGTCACCTTCTACGACACGCAGGGAACATGGGAAATATTCTTCCTCCCCTATCCCCATGGATATATATATATATGTATCATCATTATCATACTTAATCGCTGTTTTCCGCGTCATAGAGGTAGCGCTAGGAAACAGACCAAGATTGGCCCGTCCACTCATATACACATTTTTTTTTTTCCGGTCTCCCGCGTTTGCGAGGCAGCGCAAGGAAACAGACGAAAGAAATGGCCCAACCCACCCCCATACACATGTATATACATACGTCCACACACGCAAATATACATACCTACACAGCTTTCCATGGTTTACCCCAGACGCTTCACATGCCCTGATTCAACCCACTGACAGCACGTCAACCCCGGTATACCACATCGATCCAATTCACTCTATTCCTTGCCCTCCTTTCACCCTCCTGCATGTTCAGGCCCCGATCACACAAAATCTTTTTCACTCCATCTTTCCACCTCCAATTTGGTCTCCCACTTCTCCTCGTTCCCTCCACCTCCGACACATATATCCTCTTGGTCAATCTTTCCTCACTCATTCTCTCCATGTGCCCAAACCATTTCAAAACACCCTCTTCTGCTCTCTCAACCACACTCTTTTTATTTCCACAGATCTCTCTTACCCTTACGTTACTTACTTGATCAAACCACCTCACACCACACATTGTCCTCAAACATCTCATTTCCAGCACATCCATCCTCCTGCGCACAACTCTATCCATAGCCCACGCCTCGCAACCATACAACATTGTTGGAACCACTATTCCTTCAAACATACCCATTTTTGCTTTCCGATATAATGTTCTCGACTTCCACACATTCTTCAAGGCTCCCATATATATACATAAACGCCCACATACACACATATGCATACATATACATACATACATAGACATGTACCTGTTCATGCTTGCCTTCATCCATTCCTGGCACTACCCCATACCACAGGAAAACAGCATCGCTATCCCCTGCTTCAGCAAGGTAGCACCAGGAAAACAGACAAAAAAGGCCACATTCGTTCACACTCAGTCTCCAGCTGTCATATGTAATGCACCAAAACCACAGCTCCCTATCCACATCCTGGCCCCACAGACCTTTCCATGGTTTACCACAGGCGCTTCACATGCCCTGGTTCAATCCACTGACAACACGTCGACCCCAGTATACCACATCATTCCAATTCAATCTACTCCTTGCACGCCTCTCACCCTCCTGTATGTTCAGGCCCAGATCGCTGAAAATCCTTTTCACTTCATCCTTCCACCTCTAATATGGTCTCCTGCTCCTCCTTGTTCCCTTCACCTCTAACACATATATATCCTCTTTGTCAATCTTTCCTCACTCATTCTCTCCATATGTCCAAACCATTTCAAAACACCCTCTTCTGCTCTCTCAACCACACTCTTTTTATTTCCACACATTTCTCTTACCCTTTCATTACTTATTCAATCAAACCACCTCACACCACATTTTGTCCTCAAACATTTCATTTCCAACACGCCCACCCTCCTCCGCGCAACCCTTTCAACAGCCCATGCCTTGCAACCATATAATATTGTTGGAACTACTATTCCTTCAAACATACCTATTTTTGCTCTCCAAGATATATATATATATATATATATATATATATATATATATACACTAGCCTAAGCCAGGTACCTATTTTACTGACCAACTCCTAGCAGAGGATGAACAGGTGGGTTGACTGTGGACTGACTGCCCCAAACAAGACTTGAATATATGCGTTCAACCCTAACCATTCTTTTAATTTCTATTTACGTCCTTTGGTTGTTCTAACCCTATATTTCAATATCTCCCTAAGAATTGTTCATTATCTACATTAAGTCTGGCTTACAATCTTGAAGTTGTAATCAGGTCACCCCCTCAGTCTTTTCTCTTCCAAAGTTGCATATTTATGTCCTATACTTAGCCTTTTCCTGTAATTCAGATCTCTTAATACCATCTTTGATGCCCTCATCTGGACCTTCTCTATTAGATCTTTAGTCTTGTTATAACATCTGCCAGGTGACACTTTGTCTTCTTAATTATTCTCCAAATGTAAGACTCTGGCAACAGGTAATGGATGATACGAACTACCAAATCTTTTTCACACATAGAATCCTGAAGTTTACTTCCTATTAGATAATAATCACACTGAAGCACAATGCTGTGAACAGGTAAAGGAGAGGTTGAGCCATTAGGATTTATGGAGACATCAGCTAGAGAAGATGCCATAGATGAGGGAACAAAGTTAGAGGAAAACCTATATAATGGAACTTGAAGATGTAATCCCATCATACACTGTCAAAACCTTTCAATATATCAAGGGTTACAGCCAATTCTTAATTGTGCTCTTTTCCATGATAAAGGTATGAGTAACTAAGGTAATACTCTTCTTGCATACATTTGGATGATCTTTAACCATTAATCAGGGCAATGCTTTGACTCAGGATTAATATAATCATCCAATTTCAGAAGTGATCTTAAGCTATATCTATCTAGTAACCACATCAAATCTGGATCTGACCTCATAACATCATGTAGAGCACCGATTCACTTGTGTTTATCAGATATTTTTTTCAAAAATTACCAACCTTTTTCGCTCTTCTGCTTTCAATTTCAGTAACTCTTCCTTCTTTTTCATTGACTCTTCCACACGCTCCTTCTTTCTTTGCAATTCTGCTAATCTTTTCTCCACTATATCCTCACGTGACATCTTGGCAGGCTGTACCTTAATAAATGATGCTATTCCACTTATGATGTTCCCTCCACGCTTGACTTCATTTGGAGTACCAATTTTCTGTTACAATGAGACAGAGGAACTTCAAATTAAAAAGTATTGCTCTACTGTACAATAATAACATACTGTAATATATGACACAAAAAGAAGTCATCTCAAAAAAGCTGTTTTTTGAACAAGTATCATTTTACACAAGATTTCCTGAAGTTTAACCTTCTGTGTTTTACTGTATTCTGATGATGAGGAATACGTTGGCTGAATCCTTGAATATGTTTTGGGTGTAGTACTGCCACTGCTGGATATATGATTCACCTTCAGACGGATAACCTGTGTTGGCAAAAATGAAGCAAGTAAACACAAAAGATAAGTCACTGACATTCGATCTGCTATATACCACTGCACAGCACCCCAGGAAAGAAACCCCTTTAAATACCTAAATAAAAGCATACCTTGAAAGCAATCACATTTGCTCCTCTCCCCTCACACTTTCTATGTCTTCATTATCTTTAAGTTTTACATACACTTGCTTTTCTTGCCAAATTTACACACAATCACTAACTGTCGAACATAACACACCAAAATTAGAACCCACCATCTACAGCCAAGCCCCACTGATTACTCTAATGCTTACTGTGACCAATTCACGAGCCTTGGTTCAGCCCACTAATAAAACAGTGACTTCCATTTACAGTGTACCACAATGACCCAATTCAACCTAACCCATGCATGCTGCTCATCCTCCTGAAGGTACAGATTCCAATGTCCCAAAACCTCTTTCACTCCTTTCCATCTCCTTCTGGGACTACTATAACTTTAACTTTGCCCCACCAGACACAGAACTCTCCTTACTAAAATGTTCAGTGTCCCTAAGACCTCAGCCACCTCTCCCACCTTATGACTCACTTGAGCCTAGTTCCATCTAATGCCATGTCCACTCCCAAGTACCGGAAGTGCTCTACATCCTCCAGGACCTCTCTGTTCAAAATTCTCTTAAACCTTGCCTCATCCCCTGCTTCACATCATTACTTACTTTCATTCATATTCACTCTCATCTTTCTCCTTTTAGAAACACTTCTAAACTCTATTACCAGCTCCTAAAATAAAAAAAAACATGATTCACCTCTTATGCCCCTCCTAACCCCAAGTGTACCACAGACATGCACCTGAATCCTGCAACCTTGTATTCAACACCCTCATCATCCCACCCATAAACAAACTTAACAAACACTAGACATCACACGCCCTTGACACACCCATATTCACTGAAAACCACCCACCCATGAAGGATAAAAGCAAGTTGAAGACTGAAATGGGTTACAATGAAAGTAAACTACAAAATGTGGGTGACTCTTAGTGCTTATGCAACTGGTAATAAGAAGTGATGAAAGGGGTGTTTTTTGGCTGAAGCTGGGTAGGTACTTCAGCAGTTTTAATGAAAGGTACCAAATACTTGTAGTATGAGATCTGACTGTAAGAATGGATTATGTGACAGATAAGATAATATTTGGTTGCATAATGTGCCCAGCATTCATAAAAACAGGAAATAGCTTGCTCAGATGAGTGCTGAAAAAAGGATTGGGGACTGGGAATAATTCTTTATACAAATATGTACTTGGAGAAAAACTGGAGGAAGTGAAATGTTTTAGATATCTGGGAGAGGACTTGGCAGCGGATGAAACCATGGAAACAGAAGCGAGTGGGGGAGGGAGCAAGGGTACTGGGAGCGTTGAAGAATGTGTGAAAGGCAAAAACGTTATTTCGGAGAGCAAAATGGGGTATATTTGAAGGAATAGTGGTTCCAACAATGTTATATGGTTGCGAGGCATGGGTTCTAGATAAGGTTGTGTGGACGAGGGTGGATGTGATGGAAATGAAATGTTTGAGGACAATATGTGGTTTGATCGAGTAAGTAATGAAAGGGTAAGAGAGAAGTGTGGTAATAAAAAGAGTGTGGTTGAGAGAGCAGAGGAAGGTGTTTTGAAATGGTTTGGACACATGGAAAGAATGAGTGAGGAAAGATTGACAAAGAGGATATATGTGTCAGAGGTGGAGGGAGGAAGAAGTGGGAGAACAAATTGGAGGTGGAAAGATGGAGTGAAAAAGATTTTGAGCAATCGGGGCCTGAACATACAGGAGGGTGAAAGGCGTGCAAGGAACAGAGTGAATTGGAATAATGTCGTATACTGGGGGTCAATGTGCTCCCAATGGATTGAGCCAGGGGATGTGAAGTATCTAGGTTAAACCATGGAAAGGTCTGTGGGGCCTGGATGTGGAAAGGGAGCTGTGGTTTTGATGCATTACACATGACAGCGAGAGACTGAGTGTGAACGGATGTGGCCTTTTTGTCTGCTCCTGGCGCTGCTTCGCTGGAGGGGGGATGCTATTTCATGTGTGGCAAGGTGGCGACAGGAATGGATGAAAGCAGCAAGTATAGATATGTACATGTGTATGTATGTATATGTCTGTGTATGTATATGTATGTATACGTTGAAATGTATATGTATGAATGAATATGTGCGTGTGTGGGCGTTTATGTATATACATGTGTATGTGGGTGGGTTGGGCCATTCCTAGTCTGTTTCCTTGCGCTACCTTGCTGATGCAAGAGACGGGGGTAGGGTATAATAATAAAAAAAACATAAGTATGGGGGACACTGTACTTATAATCATGGAGATAATAAGCATTACTAGATTATGTGCTATTAGGCGCACAATGGAAAGGTTGCTGGATATGTTGAGAAGGGCAGCAGGTGACATTTCTGATCATTTCCTGGTGAAGGCAAGTTTCAAAGTTTGTAATGATTTTACAAAAAGAGAAAGCAACATACATAAAGAAGTTTGAAAGTGAGTGGGCTTGAAAAAAAAAGCCAGTGTGCAGAGATACCAAAAGTGGTATAAGGTAAGAAAAATTAAAACCATGAAGAGGAAAAGAAGCAGAACATATTTGAGCAGGTTAAGTGTGTGGATAAGTGTGTGTGGCATGAGAAAGATGAGAGGTGGGCATATGAAAAAGGATAGTGAGTGGTGGGATGAGGAAGTTCAATTATAGTGAAAGTGAAAACACAGGAGTATGGATGGTATCTAAAGGGAAGGAGTGCCAGTGATTGGGAGGTGAACAAAAGAAAATAAAACAGGTAAAGAAAAAGATACAGAGGCTTAAAATGATGGCAAATGATAAAGAGGGCAAAAGAATAGCGTCATAACATGAGACTTATTGGGAGCAACAGTGTGGGGAGCAAATGAGGAAGAGTGACAGAAAAAGATGTGAAAAAGATGGAATAACCATTCTAATGAACTACTGAATGTGTTAGATGATAGGGTTATAGATGTGTTGTGTATAAGGTTAGGTGGCATGCAGAGTTACTTAGTCATGGCAAATGGACTACTAAAAACACAAAAGACTTAAAGTCTTGTATATGAAACATAGAAAAGCAGCCGAAGTGGACAGGACTTCAGCTGAGTTTCTCAAATAGTGAGCGACAGTGCTAAATATTTATTTCAATCAGGCTATCAAATGTGTGTATGGCCCAAAGTGGGGTGTCTGAGGCTTTGCAGAATGAATATAAACTAAGCTTACATAAAGGCAAGGGAAACAAAAGTGAATGCTAAAATTAAAAATATATCATTCTTTTGAAAACACCTGGTATGGTGCATGGGAGAAAAGTAAGAAGGTGGAGACAAAGAAAGAACATCTGAAAAAGATGGAGCAGAGTAGCACCTAAGGAGGGTGAAGTGTGGTCCAGGTGTTTACTCAGCTGAATTTGGGCAAAAATCACTTGGATAAATAGTAAATTGCATGACATTATTGGATCTAAGAGTTTAAGAATTTAGGTGGTGAATGGAATGTCCCTAAATGCAGTAAGGGGCTTTTACCATGAGAGTATGGCATGTGTAAAAGTAGGACACAAGGGCAAGTGGTCTCACTTACTGATCTTGTCTATGCATAAAACCATCCAAACAGAACATACATCAATATTTTCAAATAATTATTTCTTTCACAACTCCTGATCACCCTCTACTTTTCATTTGTATTCTGATACACTGTGCATCATACCAAGCAAAGAAAGACCCATCTTTCTTCTTCTGTTTCTTGGCACTACCTCACTAACATGGGGAGGTAAAAACAAGAAGTGGTGATGTGAGAAGAAGAAGGAGGAGTGAGTATTTTGAAGGTTTGTTGAATGTGTTAGATGACAGAGTGGCAGCTATAGGGCGTTTTGGTCGAGGTGGTGTGCAAAGTGAGAGGGGTCAGGGAGAATGATTTGGTAAACAGAGAAGAGGTAGTGAAAGCTTTGCGGAAGATGAAAGTTGGCAAGGTGGCAGGCTTGGATGGTATTGCAGTGGAATTTATTAAAAAAGGGGGTGACTGTGTTGTTGGCTGGTTGTTGAGGATATTCAACTTATGTATGGTTCATGGTGAAGTACCTGAGGACTGACGGAATGCATGCATAGTGCCATTGTACAAAGAGGTATAAGTTTGTTGAGTATTCCTGGAAAATTATATGGGAGGATTTTGATTGAGAGGGTGAAGGCATGTACAGACCATCAGATTGGGGAAGAGCAGTGTGGTTCCAGAAGTGGTAGAGGATGTGTGGGTCAGGTGTTTGCTTTGAAGAATGTATGTGAGAAATACTTAGAAAAACAAATGGATTTGTATGTAGCATTTATGGATCTGGAGAAAGCATATGAGAAAGCACCACTCCTGTTTCAGGAGTAGTGCTACTCCTTCCCTTGCTCTTGTCCTCTCACTAACCCCTGACTTTACTTCCAAGACATTCCCAAACCACTCTTCCCCTTTACCCTTGAGCTTCGCTTCACTCACAGCCAAAACATCCAAGTTCCTTTCCTCAAACATACTATCTATCTCTCCTTTTTTCTCATCTTGGTTACATCCACACACATTTAGACACCCCAATCTGAGCCTTCGAGGAGGATGAGCACTCCCCGCGTGACTCCTTCTTCTTTTCCCCTTTTAGAAAGTCAAAATACAAGGAGGGGGGTTTCTGGTCCCCCGTTCCGGTCCCCTTTAGTAGCCTTCTACATGTGAGGAATGCGTGGGAAGTATTCTTTCTCCCCTATCCCCAGGGATAATAATAATAATAATAATTTTTTTTTTTTATTTTCCAAAAGAAGGAACAGAGAAGGGGGCCAGGTGAAGATATTCTCTCAAAACCCAGTCCTCTGTTCTTAACACTACCTCGCTATCGCAGGAAATGGCAAATAGTATATAAAAAAAAAAAAAAAAAAAAAAAAAAAAATAATAATAATAATAATAATAATAATAATAATAATAATAGTAACAATCATTATCCCTGGGGATAGGGGAGAAAGAATACTTCCCACGTATTCCCTGCGTGTCGTAGAAGGCGACTAAAAGGGAAGGGAGCGGGGGGTTGGAAATCCTCCCCTCTCATTTTTTTTTTCCCCAAAAGAAAGAACAGAGAAGGGGGCCAGGTGAAGATATTCCCTCAAAGGCCCAGTCCTCTGTTCTTAACGCTACCTAGCTAATGCGGGAAATGGCGAATAGTATGAAAAAAAAAAGTAACAATAATACAGATAAAAACAATTTCTAATCTTTCCACTATTTTCTTGCATGATAGCAAGCCTACCCCAGTGAAATGGGTATCCCTGTCCCCTTAACTTTATCTAATCACATAAAGGGGACACAAGCTGAAATGACGTTAAGGGTGAACCTGTAACTACATACAATATGAAGATTCATATATTGAATGAATTGCATAAAGAATAAATGAAAACTTTCAAGTGATGAAAGTGGTATATATTTCTAAGATAGTTAATTCAGAGAAATCTACAGAGCAAGATAAAAGCATAACAATACCTTTTCTGATGGAAAGACAGGAGATACAGTTTTGGATAAATTATTCATCTGCATTCCATTAGAATCTTGAGTCTGAAAATATACATGAATATAATCAATGTGTTTATCAATATGTGACGAGTTCATTATATTCAACTGCTATTGTTGTTAGTCAGAAGTAAGAATATTTGCCCAAATGGACAAACTGAAAGGCAAAGAAAAGTTACCACAAAGGAACCTAAAAAGATCATGAAAGGAAATTGGGCTAACCAGCTGGTAGAGACGATGTCATCTTAAAACAAGTTGTTTCAGGATGACTCTTTGATAAGCTTTGTATGGATTTGATACAACTTCAGTCAAGTGGATTTTGCTCTCAGAAACAAACATTACTAAAAAAAGTAATCATAATCTAATTTACCAAAACATTTCAGAAATACAAGGTTAAGCCTTAAATACTACTAAAGCATTTGAAAAGAAAGCCAAAGTCTTAAAAAAAATTCCTACACACTTACAAAAAATGTTCATCAGTAGTGGACATTATCCCTTCACAGAAAAATTCCAATCAAAACAGTGTGCAAAACTAATACAAATTTTTGGTTAAAAACATACAAAAATACCTTGGAAAGATGAATCAACAGTAATGTATCCTTATGCATAATATGCAAAACCAATGCAATATCTCCTACGGTAAAAATCTATTCTGTCTATCAATACTAAAGATTTAATAAACAATACAGTAAAAAGGATACAGCTGAGTTTCAGCACTGATTGGTATATGATTATGCTACATGTGACACTGTCTTTCATCTGAAAAAAATTTTACAGGCTACTTTTATAACAAAACAAAATTTATTCTCTATACACAAAAACATGGATGCAGATGTGTCATTGAGTCATAACTAGCAAAACATAATGCACTTTTTTCAGTGGTGAAACTTTCCATCTACAATTCTTTTCTCTTGTGACTTAATTACCAAATAACACCATATACCCTGCTAATATTATCAAGAGAAGACTTAGTTGGTGAACTAAACTTACAACTCTAATGACTGCCTCATCTACAAAACTTTAAATAGATTTCTGGGAGTGAGTACTTGCAAAATTAGAAAAACCAGGCAACTTCCCAACTGAAAGTGAATATGAATTAGGGAAATGACACAATTATCCTTTCCAGGGTTCGTACACTTATGCAAATAAATTTCATTCATTTTTCCCATACTTTATCAAGCCAACTTAGACCATTTTTTGGAGCAATTTTGTGAAGGATTAACTTAATCATACAGAGTATAAGCATCACGAACTCTAAATATATGTAACCTTACAATCACAGTATGTATCATGTTTAGAATACAAGCAACTACTTAAATATGTGCCTCAGAGGGAAACGCTAATAAAATTCCAGTGTATTTTCTAGAATACTAGGATTTGAAGCAGCAACTTTTAAGCCATTCTCTTTCCTTTTCAGAAAAGAATTTCTATTTAAACTAAATCTGTCTACCGAGATTTTTGCAAACTTGTACGAACCCTGCCTTTAAACTATCTTCAAGTTGTCCCAATAAATGATACCATATCTGTTCAACTAAGACACTATAATAACAAAAACAGAACTCAAACCTTAAAATGGTTCATTGCCTTTTTAACTTCTGCAGCCCTAGCAATTTCCAGGGCTCGTTTCAAACTCTTACGAGCATATCGTCTTGTTGAACTCTCACGCTGCTGAAGCATAAGCAAATCTTTCATATATGTGATCCACAATATGTAACAGCATATCAGTTGAAGGTGCTTTTGTTTTACATTATAACACACAGTATTTGAAGTAAACCACACAGTAGTCTGTAGGGCCAGGCCATAGATGGTAATCTTTAGTTTTGGTACATTATAAATGATAACTAGAGATCAGGGGTGCAAAAATTGATGATTGTTCATTCTATTTCTGATTCTCCCGTGCTAAAGCAGGAAAAGCAATCATGAAAAAGAAACTTTTTTTAATATTCTAATATTCATTCTCAATGCAAAACCAAAATCAAACATACAAAATATGAGAAGTTTTAGTAACCTTAAATTGTTATAAATGTCAAATGTTGATGCATGGTTGTTATTTTTGTGCATCAACGAGTTAATGGTTCCCAACCTTCTTAACATACTCCCAAGCGACTTGCATCAGCTAACCACATCTGCTCTTATCAAATAAAGGACCATGCTATTGTTCACATTTCCATACCCCTCTCTCAGTACTCACAAATATGTAACATAGATATCTATGAGCTCAACTAAACTGGTGAACCATAAACCTCCAACCCCAACTCCATCCAGCTGCATCTTACAACTGCTTCTCTACTCTATTCTATTTTGATAGGTCTAGATAATATTTTGTAACCAGCTTGTTCATCCAATGAAACCCCATACTCTACAACCAACACAACCTACTGTGTGGATGCTCCTGACCTAACCAGACCTTTAATTACTCTCCCCTACCCAAAAGCAGTGGACATCTACCTAAGTACAGTACAGGGACCTCTCAATTTATGCAAGTTACATTCTTGAAAATGGTCATGAAAACTAAAAACATGTACATCAAAAAATGTGAGAAATGGTAATTAGGAGGAATTGTTTTCAATAAGATAGCATCAAATATTACATCAGTGATAAATAATAGTATATACATACCAGGAAATATAAAATACTATAATATGCATACTGTATAAGTAATTCTAATAAAAACAAAAAATAAACTTTGAATCCCCGTGCAGTGTTCTCTTCAGGGGAAGAGTACCATCTCGAAGGTATTCTCTCCCAAAATAAACCAGTGTTGTCTGTATTAAAAATCTGCTTAGAATGATAACTGTCTCCCTCAATAACAGTCTTGAGGGATTATGAGAAACTTCTGGCAGTAATGTGGCAACGCCACACTAATGCACTGCCAGCCCAATGACGAATACATTATTCCATACTTAATCCCACATAAATACAAAAGGTGTAAATAGACCATGCACATTATTCTAAAAGTGGTGTAAATCAAGTAAACATAAACAAGATATAAATGTATATACTGTCCAAGTAAATGTCAAGAAAAAATGAGAGGAGTACTGCAGCAACATTATCCAATGTTGCTACAAATGACCTACATACTCTCTAACAGTGACCTGATGTGGTCATGAAATGAGTCAGACAATTCTAGACATCCGGTCCACTGTTATTATCTCATTAAATATGCGATAAGTCATTTTGTGTGACCTCACACAATTGCCAGGTACCTGATGCAACTAGACAGTTTTGACCTTAGCTGCATAAGGTCTACCATTATCCTGGGGCCCATTGTTATGTATCTGGCAGCCATGACTAGTTCACTTACCTCTTAAACACCTACACTGCAAACATCTGTGTACATCAAGCCACCAAGGTACAACTGCATCTGGAAACATCTGCTAAGTGACCCCAAGGTTTACCTTTCCTAAATGGGGCCTGTGGGAGATCTCCATCACAAGCAGCAGCTCCCAGGTGAACCAGACACCTTTTGCTGCCAACAAGGGCACCACAGGACATCATCAATGCTAATTTGTACCACATTTCCTACAGGATCTAATGAATGCCTGTCTCTTGTGCAAAACCCAAGCAATCACTGTATATTCTCTGGACTGAAGAACCTAAACTGCCTCCCATCTGCCATGCTGGAAGCAAAGCTATGGGACCTTGGTAATTACTCTTCCCTACGGCTGCACAACTTCAGGACCATGACAACCCACTTCATCTGTAGCTGCATCAAGAGGCCCTAGACTTCTACAGGACTCCTGCCATGCCTGCTCCACCACTATCATTCCAGCAATGTCTGCCTACATCAACTCACCCTACTTCATGGAATTTACCATGATCTGGCACTATTTGTATCAGTATATCCCTGTGCTTAATCAGTAGGGCTATAATGTTACTTCTGTTTCAATACCCCTCTCTCAGTCTACACTAGCACAAGATATTTAATACAATCAAGAATCATTACAGTGAAAAGATAAAAGGTAGTGAAAACCCTAATGGTGTGGGAAAGGAGTAGACCACTGTAGCTGAGTTTCTCAAGAAAGAGATTGACTGTTGTCAATTGCTTAGTCAGAATATCTAACATCTTTCTGGCTCTATCTGAGGTGCGTAGGGACTTTATATAGAGTGCCTTTACATAAAGGAAACTGGAACCAAGGTGAGTACTTGAATACAGTGCCTTTACATAAAGGAAACTGGAACCAAGGTGAGTACTTGAATTACCGAGGTTTAAGTCTGTTGAGAATAACTGGTAAGGTGTACAGAAAAGCAATGATAAAGAGGGCAATTACATGTACAGAAAATCAACATGGGGAAGAGCAGTTTGGCTTCAGGAGAGGTAGAGGATGCATGGATCAGGTGTTTGCTCTGAAGAATATACATGAGAAATACTTGAGAAAGGGGAGTGCACCGCATGTAGCATCTGTGGATCTAGAGAAGGTACATGAGTGGGTTGATGGGCCTTGTGGAAGGTGCTACAAATGCACTAGGTAAGTGGAAAGTTACTAAACACAGTGAGTATTTTTACCATGAAAGCAAGGCATGTTTGTGAGTTGAAAGGGTGAGTGGTTACCAGTGAAGGTGGGGTCAGTCTTTCTTCACTCACCCTTTCCATATGTTTGAATCATTTCAGCACATCATGTAACCACCCTGGTCAGCTCTCTCAATCAGACTGCACTTATTACTACACCTCAAACTTATGCTGTATATTCTAACATGATCAACCAACCTAACACCACATGTCCTCAGGCACTTCATTTCCAATGCATCCACCCTCTTCCATTCTTTTGCATTCAAAGCCCATGAATAACATTCAAACACAATCAGGACTACTATACCTTCAAGCACACCCTGACAGGCATTATCCACATACTCCTCAATGCAATAAAATTTATTCTCCATGGTCCAGCCCCTGCCATGTCCACACCAGGGAACCCAGAGCACTCTACTTTCTCTTCAACCACCTAATTTAGGCACATACTCATACCATCCTGTCTTGCCCCCTTCTACACGTAAATACCATACTTTTGCTCACATTAACTCTTAACTTTTTCCTTTCACACACTCCCAAATCAGACACCAACCTCTGAACTTCCCTTTCAAGTTAAATATCAGAGCCATTTGATCTCTGAACACCACTCTACTCCCAACATTCTGTAGAACTGCCCCTCATTCTAAAACCCTTGCATTTAACTCCCTCACCATCTCACCCTTTCAATGAACAGATTAAACAGCCATGGTGATATATACCCATGACACAGGCCCACATTCACCTGGATCCAAGCACTCTCCTTCCCTCCCACTCATTCATACACTTTGCCTTACCCACACAAAGCCATATATAACATATGGGGAGAGTGTATAGGTCAAAATTATCTTGCACACCAACAGAAGGTGTTCAAAATTCATAATTGGCAGTTACAACTTGCCTGTGTACAATGGCACTATGCATGCATTCCACCAATCCTCCAGCACTTCACCATGATCCATACATACAGTGAATATCCTTACCAACCAATCAACAACACTGTCACTCCCCTTTTTAATAAATTCTTCTGCAACACCATCCAAACCCGCTGCCTTGCTGGATTTCACAAGGCTTTCACCACCTTTTCTCTCTTAACCAAACCATTCTCCCTGACCCTCTCACTTCGCACACCACCCTGACCAAAACACTCTATATCTGCCACTCTATATAAAACACATTTAACAAACCTTCAAAATACTCACTCCATCTCCTTCTCACTTCATCGCTACCTGTTATTACTTCCCCACTTGCCCCCTTCACCGACGTTCCCATTTGTCCTCTTGTCTTATGAATGTTATCTACCTTCTTTCCTTCCAAAACATCTTTTTATTCTCCCTAAAGTTAAATGATACTCTCTCACCTCAACTCTCATTTGCAGTGGAGGGTGGATGTGTTGGAAATCAAATGTTTGAGGATAATATGAGGTGTGAGGTGGATTGATCAAGTAAGTAAAAGTAATGAAAAGGCAAGAGAGATGTATGGTTGACATAGTAGAAGAGGGTGTGCTAAAATGGTTTGAACATACAGAGAGAATGAATGAGGAAAGGTTGACAAAAAGGATATAAGTATCAGAAGTGGAGGGAACAAGGAAAATGGGAAGATCAAATTGGCGATGGAGGGATGGAATGAAAAGTTTTTGAGTCATTGCAGCCTGAACATGTAGAAGGGAGAAAGGCATACATGGGATACAGTAAATTGGAATGATGTGGTTTACTGGGGTTAACCTGCAGTCTATGGATTGAACCTGAGCATGTGAAGCATCTGGGGTAATCCATGAAAAGGAATGAAAGGCCTGGTTGTGGATAGGAAGCCATGGTTTCAGTGTATTACACATGACAGCTAGAGAAAGGATGTGAGCAGATTTCACCTTTCATTATATGTTCCGAGTGCTACCTCGCTAATGCGGGAAACAGCGATCAAGTGTGAAAAAAGTATATTCCACTCAGTCCACCTTATAAACCTTTAATATACCTTACTTTTGCTGTCATCATTTTTTCTTTTAGCAAACTCTTTATCATGCTCGTCATAAGCACCATACACTTCCATAATTTTCTTTTACATTTCAAGATCTCCCCAGGCACTTTTTCATTCAATGAAATTAAGTATAAGCAGAAATACTATGCATGCCTACCTTCAGAGCTTTTCTTAATGAATGTTGTGACACTTGTGCTGGTGAATGTGGCACCTGAAAAATATATAACCATTAAAAAAAATCTTTCAACAGGCATTTCCTGGTGGTAGGTAGAAAAAATTAGGCAGTAGCATTTGGTAGTAGTAGTCAGTAGGAACACCAAGTAGTAGCCTCAGCAAACACTGTGCTAGACTTGCCCTCTGCCAGAGGCCTGTTAAGGGAGAGGCACTAAAGGTTAAGAAGAGACACTGAAGTTCACTAGTTAT
Organism: Panulirus ornatus; assembly: GCF_036320965.1. Lineage (NCBI taxonomy): Eukaryota > Metazoa > Arthropoda > Malacostraca > Decapoda > Palinuridae > Panulirus > Panulirus ornatus. The sequence goes on from NC_092234.1 coordinate 11,262,258, forward strand.
GTAGACTATTCCCTAAAGGCTAAGAAGCGACAACGGAGTTCACTAATTATGGAGACTATTGCCATGGCCATCCCTTGAGGGAGTTCCAGAAGGAAACAGGCATCAGAGATATAGATAGATAGAGAGATAGGGAGAACCTACATGGATAAAAGACTTGCTCCTATTGACAAAATTAACAAATCTGTCCAGACACTTACAACAACCCTTGTACAAAACAACCCAAGGAAAGGTCAAATTCAAATTTTCATGTAATCAACACTGTCAATGATTCCTTGTACTGAATGATTGTTGCTAGTGGTGCAAAGTTATTCCTCTGCTGAGTTCATCATTCAATAACCTGACTTACAACCATCAACAAAGAGAGAGAACCTACCGACCCCTAATTACCTAAAGAAAAATTCTGCCACAAAGAAGGGCATGTACAGAACATACACAATGAATATTTGTCAACCTGTAACTATTTTTGGCCATATGTCTCATCTTCCTTTAAAAAGTTGCAGGTATTTCGTCGGGCAAATCATTTGTGTTCATCTTCCTTGCTGGGCTCTCAATTATTTTCTTTGGTGTCCTTTAATACATACTAATACATTATTAAACAGAACAAATGCATTATTGAAAAGTTGTCCATGTGTCCAAGTGGTAGAGGATGTGTGGATCAGGTGTTTGCTTTGAAGAATGTATGTGAGAAATACTTAGAACAGCTAATGGATTTGCATGTAGCATTTATGGATCTGGAGAAGGCATATGACAGAGTTGATAGAGATGCTCTGTGGAAGGTGTTAAGAATATATGGTGTGGGAGGCAAGTTGTTAGAAACAGTGAAAAGTTTTTATCGAGGATGTAAGGCATGTGTACGTATAGGAAGAGAGGAAAGTGATTGGTTCTCAGTGAATGTAGGTTTGCGACAGGGGTGTGTGATGTCTCCATGGTTGTTTAATTTGTTTATGGATGGGGTTGTTAGGGAGGTGAATGCAAGAGTCTTGGAAAGAGGTGTAAGTTGTGGATGAGAGAGCTTGGGAAGTGAGTCAGTTGTTGTTCGCTGATGATACAGCACTGGTGGCTGATTCATGTGAGAAACTGCAGAAGCTGGTGACTGAGTTTGGTAAAGTGTGTGAAAGAAGAAAGTTGAGAGTAAATGTGAATAAGAGCAAGGTTATTAGGTACAGTAGGGTTAAGGGTCAAGTCAATTGGGAGGTAAGTTTGAATGGAGAAAAACTGGAGGAAGTGAAGTGTTTTAGATATCTGGGAGTGGATTTGGCAGCAGATGGAACCATGGAAGCGGAAGTGAATCATAGGGTGGGGGAGGGAGCGAAAATTCTGGGAGCCTTGAAGAATGTGTGAAAGTCGAGAACATTATCTCGGAAAGCAAAAATGGGTATGTTTAAAGGAATAGTGGTTCCAACAATGTTGTATGGTTGCGAGGCATGGGCTATGCATAGAGTTGTGCGCAGTAGGGTGGATGTGCTGGAAATGAGATGTTTGAGGAAAATATGTGGTGTGAGGTGGTTTGATTGAGTAAGTAATAATAGGGTAAGAGAGATGTGTGGTAATGAGAAGAGTGTGGTTGAGAGAGCAGAAGAGGGTGTTTTGAAATGGTTTGGTCACATGGAGAGAATGAGTGAGGAAAGACTGACCAAGAGGATATATGTGCCAGAGGCGGAGGGAATGAGGAGAAGTGGGAGACCAAATTGGAGGTGGAAAGATGGAGTGAAAAAGATTTTGAGTGATCGGGGCCTGAACATGCAGGGGGGTGAAAGGCGTGCAAGGAATAGAGTGAATTGGAATGATGTGGCATACCGGGGTCGACGTGCTGTCAATGGATTGAACCAGGGCATGTGAAGCGTCTGGGGTAAACCATGGAAAGTTCTGTGGGGCCTGGATGTGGAAAGGGAGCTGTGGTTTCAGTGCATTACTACATGACAGCTAGAGACTGAGTGTGAACGAATGGGGCCTTTGTTGTCTTTTCCTAGCGCTACCTCGCACACATGAGGGGGAAGGGGGTCGTTACTTCATGTGTGGCGAGGTGGCGATGGGAATGAATAAAGGCAGACAGTATGAATTACGTACATGTGTATATATGTATATGTCTGTGTGTGTATATATATGTATACGTTGAGATGTATAGGTATGTATATTTGCATGTGTGGACGTGTATGTATATACACGTGTATGTGGGTGGGTTGGGCCATTCTTTCGTCTGTTTCCTTGCGCTGCCTCACTAACGTGGGAGACAGCGACCAAGCAAAATAAACAAAATAAATATTTATCTATTCTATCTATCTATATTTCTGACACCTACATCCACCTGCAACTCTCTCAAAGGGGTGGCCATAATAAATTCTCTGTAACTAATGAACTCCAGTGCTGCTTCTTAGCCTTTTAGTGCCTCACCCTTAACAGGCACTGGCAAAGGGAAGCACTTGTGAAGTGTATGCAGAGGCTCCTACCTAAAGTTCCTCCTGACTACTTCTACCCAATGCTTTCTTTCTACATCATATATCTGTAACACCTTCCACAAAGAATATCATCCCTATCATTTGCTTCCTACTGAACAATAAATGCCACATAATAATCCTTTAGTTCCATACACTCATATCATATAAATGATGTATTCCCACAAAAAACACCATGGCCATAAGACATATCAAAATGCTAATAAATGCAAAAAACATCATTGGTAGGCAGTAGCTGGCAGGTAGCCAACAATCAGGGAGGTATGTTACCAATAATACCCACCTGGGTATTAGGAGGGTTCGTACAGCTGCACAGCACTCTTCTGAGACAGGTAGCTGTCTTTTTTTTCTGCCTCACCCACATGTGGACTTCTAGCATTCTACCCACAAACACCTAATCTCCCCTTGTCACACATAACACCTGGCAATATTCTGTACCTCTAGATTTTTCTGCAGTGAGCACCATGCACTAGCCCTACCTTTAGGTAAGATAGTAGGAGGAACAGAGAGAAGTAGTAGGAAGGAAAATCTTAGCAGGAGCATTAGGTAGAAACATTAGACAGAAGTAGAATGTCAGAACAATAAGCAGGAGCGTTAGGAAACAGTAGTAAGGTTGGAGCATTAGGCAGGAACTTTAGGTAGACACATCAGATAGAAGCAGTCAGTAGGAAATTTGGGTAGGAACCTGAAAACACTGCACTCAAACTGCCCCTCGTCACTGGCCTATTAAGGGTGAGGCATCAAAAGTTAAAAAGCAGCACTAAAGTTCACTAGATATGATGACTTTTGCCGTGGCCATTCCATTGAGGGAGTTCCAAGAGGGAACAGGCATCAGAGATACGGAGAGATAGGTAGTTAGAAAACTATTCCCAAACTCGCATATCTGTGCTGGCTCTTCCACCATCCCCAAATCAGCCTGAGTAGAATCAAGAGCCTTCCAACTCAATTCTCCAAGAATCATCTCTCTCCAACAACCCCTTATGTCTTGATGTGCTGTCCTTTTCCTCTTTTGCAGGTATCATTTCAGCCATTACTACAAAGGTTCTGACCTGTAACAAACATCTGGCTACTGCTAAAGAGACCAGCCATGCAAGGATTGGCCATTGAGAAGCCTTCTTTTCCTGAAAAGTAAAGACATGGAATTCTCATCCATCTTTCATCTCTCCCTCTTCCTATTAAATTTCTAGCTGCAAAAGTCAGGTCTGTAAATACCTGAAGACCTCTACTATTTCATTTCTTTTATTTTTTCCAACACTGTATCTCCTTTTCATCCAAAACAATCATGACTGGGCCATGTTTTGTTCATGCCATCCTAATCACTACAAAATTTTGGTTATTCTTTATCCCATTCTCTCCCTGTATCTCCTCACATAAATTTCTTTTCCAAGATCAGTCGATTTCACCACTGCCTTCCCAACCATATACTTCCCGTTTTCTGAAAACCTCTACAAACTTTCACCCTCACCTCCACCAAGAAGTTATGAGACATCCCACCAGATGCTCTTCTCAGCATAGTTAAATTCAGGGGTCTCTCTAGCATGACAATCAGTTAGCACAGAATCCAATAATGCCCACTCACCTACATAAACCTACATACTTCTAAGTAGATCTTATAATCAAAAAGAAATCAATATCTTGCACATCCATTACAACATACCATCATTCATTGATCCCATACCTACTGCACTTACTAAGAAAAGCTCACATTTGTTGATGCCAAAGATGGCTGTAAAACTTAAAGTAATACACTATCATGGAAAGGCGAATTATGGAACAAAATACTGACAAAGTTCTTCAGCTTCAATCTAAACAATCTAAAAGATACAACACAGTGAGGACACTTACAACAAACCTCCAAGCTTATTTACCTCACAATCTTCAGATGTTAGCTCTTCCACCTCATTAAAGGCTTCTCTAATATGATTCTGATGTGCAGTTACTGCGCTGCATACTGTGTGGCCTGGTCCAGAGCTGCAATGGTAAACAAAACAGTTAAACTCAGGAGGAAGTACATCATGTATTTGAAAGGGAGAATGAGGAAGGAAAACAGTCCTGTATGTGGATGATAGAAATAGTGCTACCTCAAGCAATCTCTTACAATGGATACAGCTTGGAGCAGGAATGTGTGTACACATACTTTCTGCTGTAAGTGTAATGCAGTTCATTAAAAGACAATGATCAGAAAAGAACATGGTCTATGGAACTTTATAAAATATAGGGATGACAAAAAATCTATTAAATGAATTTATCAAGAAAGGGGGTGACTATTGCTGACTGTTTAGTTAGAGGTTTTCAATGTGTGTGGAGCATGCTGAGCTACCTGAGGATTGGCAGAAAGCCTGAATAGCACTAATGTATAATGACAAGGGGGACAAAGGTGAATGTTCAAATCACTTTGGTAAAAGTTTGTTGAGAGTAACATTAAAGTCATATGAAAGCATGACAATTGTTAAGGCAGTGGCATGCACAAAGCATAAGACTGGAAAAGACTAATGCTGAATTAGGATTGAAAGAGGATGTGTGGATCAGGAGTTTGCTTTGAAGAATATCTGGGAAATACTGAAACAGAAGGATTTGCATGTGGCAATTAAGGATCTGGAGAAAGCAAACTACAGGGTTGATAAGACACTTTGTGGAAGGTGCTATATGTGTTGTGGGATGAAAGCTATTAGAAAGTGTGAGGAGTTTTTATCAAGGGAGTAAGGCATGTGTAGCAAGTAAGCTGAGGAAGGCGAGTAGTTCCAAGTGAAGGTGGGTGTGCAACGGAGGTGTGTGATGTCACCATAGCTGTTCAATTTTACAGATGGAGTGAGTTAGGTGAATGCAAGGGTCTTGGAAAGAGGAGCATGCATGGAGTCTCATGGAGTGAGAGTCACTTGTTTCCTGATGACACAGCGCTTGTAGCATGTTTGAGTGAGAAACTGCACATGATGCCCGAGTTTGGAAAACTGTTAAATGAAAATGTTAAGAGTAAATATGAATAAAACCAAGGTTATTAAGTTTAGCAGTGTAAAAGGACAGGTGGGAGTGTGGGGTTTGAATGGAGACAACTTGAAGGAAGTGGAGTGTTGCAGATATGTGATAGTGGACATGGCAGTAAATGGAACCATAAGATCTGAAGCGAGCCATAAGGTGAGTGAAAAGTCAAAGGTCTTAGGTGCACTGAGGAAAGTGTGGAAAGAGGTTATTGTCTTTAATGGCAAAGATGGGTATGTTTGATGGTATACTAGTCCTACTGGTGGTATGTGGATGTGAGGCATGGGCCTTGGACAAAAATTTTAAAAACACGGTGAATGTGCTGGAAATAAATTGTTTCAAGACACCTTGTGGTGTGATAAGGGTTGATTAAATAATAAATGACAGGGTAAAAGAAATGTGTGGCAGGAGGAGGAACATGTATGACTAAGCTGAAGCAGTAATGCTGAAATGGTTTGGACACATGGAGAGGACAAGTGCAGAAAAGATGACTAAGAGGGTATACAATACATATTAGATATGAAGGGTACAAGGGAAAGAGAGAAACCAAGGGGGAGGTGGAAGAGTGGAGGTAAAGATACTTTCAAGGTTAGGGGCCTGAACATGGAGAATTGAGCAAACTGGGCCAATACAGGTGATAACATGCAGTTATACAGGTGATAACATGCAGCTGAACCAATGTATATGAAGCAGCCACGGAAAACCACAGAAAGGTTTGAGGTATGACTGTGGATATGGGGACTAGTTTTGGTCATCATACATGACAGATAGAGAGACTGTAAGCGAATGAGGTCATTTTTTTTCACCTGTCCTGGGCATTACCTCGCTAACAGGAGAAACAGAAAATGCACGAGAGAAAGTACTAATACTAATAAAACTATTAATAACAACGATGATGATGATGTGAGCAAATGAGGCCATTCTTCACCTGTTCCTGGTGCTACCTCACTAACAAAGGAAACAATGACCAAGTGTATAAAAAGAATTATAAACAAATGAATTTAAAGACAAAAATGAAATTTACCAATCGAAAGCAGTGTTTACTGGCCAAGTGTTATGTGTAGATGAGAAAAATGTGAAAACTACCAAAATGGGTACTATAAGGTTATGTAACTTCCTGTATGTTCTAGCTGAAAAAAAAAAAGCAGACACACAACATTCCTTTCCCTCCTCCACTTATCCACACTTTTTTCTTACCTAGTTCTGTATCATTAAAATGAGTAAACAAATATGGTAATTTTGAACACCTTACCAGTATTCTAACTATGAGTAAACACCAATTACTCAATCCAACACAAATAAGTAAGCAATTTCTGTCCTCCTTATTCTAGTGGAATCCCAACTTTTTACACAATTCAGAACTCTCCAATAATCCAATTTAAATGCAATCTACATATGAAAAAAGTTGCATTTCCATTATCTAATACACTCTAATTTCATGAAGAACTACCTCTAATATTTCAATTGAGAGGGTGAAGGCATGTACAGAGCATGAGAATGTGTAAGAGCAGGCTGGTTTCAGAAATGGTTAAGGATGTGTGGATCAGGTGTTTGCTTTGAGGGATGTGTGTGAGAAATACTTGGAAATGCAGATGGGTTTGTTTGTAGCATCTATGAATCTGGAGAAGGCATATAAAATATTTTAGTTGACAAAGAAGCTTTGTGGAAGGTCTTAAGAGTATATGGTGGAGGAGGTAAGTTGCTAGAAGCAGCGAAAAGCTTTTACCAAGGATGTAAGGCATGTGTATGAGTAGGAAGAGAGAGTGACTGGTTCCCAGTGAATGTCAGGGGTATGTAATGTCCCCATGGTTGTTTAATTTGTTAATGAATGGAGTGATTACGGAGGTAAATGCAAGTTTTGGAGAGAAGGGAGACTATGCAGTCTATTGGGGATGAAAGGGCCTGGGAAGTGAGTCAGTTGTTCACCAATGATACAGCTCTAGCAGCTGATTTGAGTGAGAAACTGCAGAAGTTGGTGGCTGAGTTTGGAAAAGTAAGTGTGAGAGGAGAAAGTTAGAGTAAAAGTTAATAAGAGCAAGGTTATTAAGTTCAGTAGAGTAGAGGGACAAGTAAACTGGGATGTAAGTTTGAATGGAGAAAAACTGGAAGAAGTGAAATGTTTTAGATATAAGGAGCAGTAGTTCCAACAATATCATATGGTTGCGAGGCAGGGGCTATGGAAAGGGTTGTATGGTGGAGGGCAGATGTGTTGGAAATAAAATGTTTGAGGACAATATGTGGTGTGCGGTGGTTTGATTAAGTAATGAAAGGGTAAGCGAGATGTGTGGAAATAAAAAGTGTTGGTGAGAGAGCAGAAGAGGGTGCGTTGAAATGGTTTGGGCATATGGAGAGAATGAGTGAAGAAAGGTTGACAAAGAGGATATATGTGTCAGAGGTGGAGGGAATGAGAAGTGGGAGACCAAACTGGAGGGGGAAGGATGGAGTGAAAAAGATTTTGAGTGATCAGGGCCTGAACATGCAGGAGGGTGAAAGGTGTGCAAGGAACAGAGTGAATTGGAACAATGTGGTATACTGGGGTCGACGTGCTGTCAATGGACTGAACCAGGGCGTGTGAAGCGTCTGAGTTTGGTAAAGTGTGTGAAAGAAGAAAGTTAAGAGTAAATGTGAATAAGAGCAAGGTTATTAGGTACAGTAGGGTTGAGGGTCAAGTCAATTGGGAGGTAAGTTTAAATGGAGAAAAACTGGAGGAAGTAAAGTGTTTTAGATATCTGGAAGTGGAACTGGCAGCAGATGGAACCATGGAAGCGGAAGTGAATCATAGGGTGGGGGAGGGGGCGAAAATCCTGGGAGCCTTGAAGAATGTGTGGAAGTCGAGAACATTATCTCGGAAAGCAAAAATGGCTATGTTTGAAGGAATAGTGGTTCCAACAATGTTGTATGGTTGCGAGGCATGGGCTATGGATAGAGTTATGCGCAGGAGGGTGGATGTGCTGGAAATGAGATGTTTGAGGACAATATGTGGTGTGAGGTGGTTTGATTGAGTAAGTACTGTAAGGGTAAGAGAGATGTGTGGAAATAAAAAGAGCATGGTTGAGAGAGCAGAAGAGGGTGTTCTGAAATGGTTTGGGCACATGGAGAGAATGAGTGAGGAAAGATTGACAAAGAGGATATATGTGTCAGAGGTGGAGGGAACGAGGAGAAGTGGGAGACCAAATTGGAGGTGGAAAGATGTAGTGAAAAAGATTTTGAGTGATCGGGGCCTGAACATGAAGGAGGGTGAAAAACGGGCAAGGAATAGAGTGAATTGGAATGATGTGGTATACCGGGGTCGACGTGCTGTCAATGGATTGAATCAAGGCATGTGAAGCGTCTGGGGTAAACCATGGAAAGCTGTGTAGGTATGTATATTTGCGTGTGTGGACGTGTGTATGTACATGTGTATGGGGGGGGGGGGTGGGCCATTTCTTTCGTCTGTTTCCTTGTGCTACCTCGCAAACGTGGGAGACAGCGACAAAGTAAAAAAAAAAAAAAAAAAAAAAAAAAAAAAAAAAATATGAGTAGATGGGCCATTCTTTCTCTGTCTGTTTCCTGTCACTACCTCGCTGATGTGGGAAACGGTAACCAAGTATAATATATAAATAAATATAATATTTTCTCTGTAAGGAATGTTACATTACAAAAAAGCTGCATATAGTACAACATTTTTACCAGGCTTTTTGAAAAGAAGCTTTAAACAAACATTAAAGCAGAAACTCACCTTGAAAATGGTCGTGACGAATGCTTCACCGGGCTTCTCCTGAATGTTCCCTTTTGGTGCATAGCTGAGGCCTTTGGAGTTTCACTGTCTGACTTAGGAGTACAGCATACACGTTTAAAACAAGAACGAACTGGGGTTTTTGGAGACATAACATTCTTGGTAATATGGGTTGATGGGGACACCTTATTTGGGGTTACTTTCACAGGTGGTAACTGTCTCACTTTAGATCGTGTTATCCGGCCAACCACAACATCCTCAGCATTTTGAGCAGATCTAACAGAGGTACACGATGCAGATAAATGTTTTGGTTTGACTGGGGGTTCTTCATATGAAACAGATTCAGGAAAACAATCATGTTTTTCCATGTTCTTTGAGGTAGTACTTGAATTTGGTTTAACATAGGTTGAATTTATTTCATCTTTAAGCGATTTTCTTTCTTTCTCATATTCAGAGTCTGTGGAAGTAATGTGCAAACTCATATTTTCTTGATCCACTGAATCTTTTTCTGAAACTTCTTCCACTTTCTTACGCTTTGTCCTTGTAGATCGAGCAGGTTGCTCCAAAGTTTGTTCTTCAGCCTCTCTTTTCTTTGTTCTTGTAATCCTTGGATTCTGTGATTCAGTATTAGTGATTTCTTCATTGGCTGTCCTGGTAACAGAGTTTTCTGTGTCACTCTCAACCTCTACAGTTTTTTTCTTGGTGCGTGTGGAATGAGGTTTGGGAAGTTCATCAGAAAACAATGAATCAGCTTGATTATAATTATCTGCTCCTTCTTCCATAAAAAAATGGGAATCTGACTCTTCCTTTTTACTACTACTATCTTGTTTCATAGCTCTTGTCTTTGTCCGTGTTACTCTTGAATTTGAATTTTCTGAGGGTGGTAACACATGTGTCCCTGATAATTCATTCTTAACAATTTCTGTATGTATTTCCTTCTTTTGTTTAATACGCGTAACTCTTGGCATGGGGACTGGATGTGGTGAATCAAATGCCCCTACTACTGCATCATGCGCACATTTATCATCTTCCGATGACAACAGTAATTCCCTTTGTTTTGTTCGGGTTGTGCGACCCCTCGGTATAGGCTTAGGGAGGTTTTCCAATGGCTTTGGTAAAACTTCAACGCCTTCCCCAAAACATGTATCTTCTTTGTCAGAGATAAGTGGTTTCTCATTTAATGTCTGGGGAGAATTGTCATGTAATGACAACTCTCTTTCTTTGCCTATTTCTGTTTCTGCCTTTGATATCTGAACATTCATTTCCTTCTCTTCACTTTCATCATCCTCACTGTCATCCAGCCTGAGGGCAGAATACGTGCAATCATCTACTAAAACATGAGCGTGATCTATACCATTCTCTTGCTGTAAATTAGAGACCATAACTTGTGTGATATTTTGTGAACCATCTGTTATTTGGGATGTGTCCACACAAGGCCATCTCTCTCCGCTTAATCTAACACTCAGACGAGTGATGCTGTCACTTTTCTTTTTTGGTGTATCATGTGATGAAACATGATTAATTGCTGCCTTAGGATCAAGCACTTGTTCAGCTTGTAACTTAACTATTAACGTCTTGCCATCTATTTTCTCACTTCCAGAGGGTACTTTCCTTCCTCCTACCTGTTTAAGACTGAGGAGCAAGTGCATCAGGAAAATGGTATTGTGGACATGGTTTGAATTTCAGATCTTATTAGCAAACTTAGAGATGGATAACTTATGAAACTACTGAGAATCAAACAGAAATAAAGTGCCAGGATATGAACTAAGTAGGGGAATTAAAAGCTAGTTCAAGTAAAAGAGGAGGAGAAGTGGCCCTGGCATAGGATATCAGAAGAGGGGTAAGTCATTAATTATGAAACCTTAATGGGATCTACCGCTGAAAAAGCAAAGAATGACAAGATATAGGAAAACAAGCTTAACTTAAAAGAAAATGAAAAAAAATATAGAAAAAGATGACTGCCAATCAGAGATAAGAGGAAGTTGCTGCATTAGGTTAAATATCATGCAGAAAGACAGAACAAGGGCACATCATATATATCAGAAGCAAACAAGCCTCTTTATTATTCACATTAATTTTCATGTTCAAAAAGTTTGAAAATATCCACATTGGCTTTCATATATAATATCTGCTGCTTTTGCATAACATACCTGTGGTCACCCTCAGGAGAATCACGGCAATGAACGGCACGTCGTGACCCTCGAATCTTTCTGGATGTTGTAGCTACCACCTCTGGTGTAGAGGGACGTCTTAACTTACGGTTACCATCATTCTGAAGATCCCTTTTCATCTTTTCTTGGGCTATCTGTGAGGGAAAGAAAATAAATACTTCATCAGTTCATTAAGGATAATGAAATATACACCGGCAAAGACACTAATGGGTATTAAATTACAGGAATATGGTTCTACAATTACAATCCTAGAGATGAAAATTGAACCTCACAGCCTGGATAGTTAGGAGGGATAGGATCACTGAGGCAAGCTTGTAGCAAATCACAGTCATGATAAGGCACATAAGCTAAGGCTATCACCAAAGAAAACAAAGAAAGAATGGAAAGGTGATGAGGAAGGGAAAAGAAGAGGTACAATAAAGTTACTTTCATTTTGAGCATTATGCACTACCCCTGCCTTTTGGCAAAATGGCAGGAGCAGTACATAGAAGTAGTAAATACAAACATTTAGGAAGGAGCATTAGGTAGAAGTAGTAGGTAAGAGCATTAGATAGAAGTCGTCATTAGGAACATTAGGTAGGAGCCTCTTCAAACACTACTGCCATTTGCCTGCTTGGAGTGAGGTACTAAAGGCTGAGAAGCAGCACTGGAGTTCTTTAGTTGTAGGGACTCTGTTGCCATGGCAACCACTTTGAGGGAGTTCCAATTGTAACAGGCATCATAGATAAAGATAGATAGACAGACATACAATATACAAGAGAGCCTAGAATGATAGCAGAGGGCAAAAGATATAGATGTTCACAGTGAGTGTACCTCAGTATAAAGAAAAAGGCATAAAAGGTTTCCGAAAAAATAGTAGGAGGAGTATTCTACCAAATACAGAGAGGAAAACAAATATTTTCTGAAGGAAATAATATTACATGCTGTAAGGTCAGGTATAAGAATATGATACTGAATGGAAAACAGACAGTAAAGAAAATGGTAATACAGCAAGCCTACATAGCTTTCAAAAGCTTCTTTCTCCCCTATCCCTGGGGATAGGGGAGAAAGAATACTTCCCACGCGTTCTTCATGTGTTGTAGAAGGCGACTAAAGGGGACGGGAGCGGGGGGCTAGAAACCCTCCCCTCCTTGTATTTTTAACTTTCTAAATGGGGAAACAGAAGAAGGAGTCATGCGGGGAGTGCTCATCCTCCTCGAAGGCTCAGATTGAGGTGTCTAAATGTGTGTGGATGTAACCAAGATGAGAAAAAGGAGTCATGCGGGGAGTGCTCATCCTCCTCGAAGGCTCAGATTGAGGTGTCTAAATGTGTGTGGATGTAACCAAGATGAGAAAAAAGGAGAGATAGGTAGTATGTTTGAGGAAAGGAACCTGGATGTTTTGGCTCTGAGTGAAACGAAGCTCAAGGGTAAAGGGGAAGAGTGGTTTGGAAATGTCTTGGGAGTAAAGTCAGGGGTTAGTGAGAGGACAAGAGCAAGGGAAGGAGTAGCAATACTCCTGAAACAGGAGTGGTGGGAGTATGTGATAGAGTGTAAGAAAGTAAACTCTAGATTGATATGGGTAAAACTGAAAGTTGATGGAGAGAGATGGGTGATTATTGGTGCATATGAACCTGGGCATAAGAAAGATCATGAGAGGCAAGTGTTTTGGGAGCAGCTGAATGAGTGTGTTAGTGGTTTTGATGCACAAGACCAGGTTATAGTGATGGATGATTTGAATGCAAAGGTGAGTAATGTGGCAGTTGAGGGAATAATTGGTATACATGGGGTGTTCAGTGTTGTAAATGGAAATGGTGAAGAGCTTGTAGATTTGTGCTGAAAAAGGACTGGTGATTGGGAATACCTGGTTTAAAAAGAGAGATATACATAAGTATACGTATGTATGAAGGAGAGATGGCCAGAGATCGTTATTGGATTACGTGTTAATTGACAGGCGTGCGAAAGAGAGACTTTTGGATGTTAATGTGCTGAGAGGTGCAACTGGAGGGATGTCTGATCATTATCTTGTGGAGGTAAAGGTAAAGATTTGTAGAGGTTTTCAGAAAAGAAGAGAGAATGTTGGGGTGAAGAGAGTGGTGAGAGTAAGTCAGCTTGGGAAGAAGACTTGTGTGAGGAAATACCAGGAGAGACGGAGTACAGAATGGAAAAAGGTGAGAACAAAGGAGGTAAGGGGAGTGGGGGAGGAATGGGATGTATTTAGGGAAGCAGTGATGGCTTGCACAAAAGATGCTTGTGGCATGAGAAGTGTGGGAGGTGGGCAGATTAGAAAGGGTAGTGAGTGGTGGGATGAAGTAAGATTATTAGTGAAAGAGAAGAGAGAGGCATTTGGACAATTTTTGCAGGGAAATAATGCAAATGAGTGGGAGATGTATAAAAGAAAGAGGCAGAGGTCAAGAGAAAGGTGCAGGAGGTGAAAAAGAGGGCAAATGAGAGTTGGGGTGAGAGAGTATCATTAAATTTTAGGGAGAATAAAAAGATATTTTGGAAGGAGGTAAACAAAGTGCGTAAGACAAGGGAACAAATGGGAACTTCAGTGTAGGGGGCTAATGGGGAGGTGATAACAAGTAGTGGTGATGTGAGAAGATGGAGTGAGTATTTTGAAGGTTTGTTGAGTGTGTTTGATGATAGAGTGGCAGATATAGCGTGTTTTGGTCGAGTTGGTGTGCAAAGTGAGAGGGTTAGGGAGGATGATTTGGTAAACAGAGAAGAGATAGTAAAAGCTTTGCAGAAGATGAAAGCCAGCAAGGCAGCGGGTTTGGATGGAATTGCAGTGGAATTTATTAAAAAAGGGGGTGACTGTATTGTTGACTGGTTGGTAAAGTTATATGTGGTGTGAGGTGGTTTGATCAAGCAAGTAATAATCGGGTAAGAGAGATGTGCAGTAATAAAAAGAGTGTGGTTGAGAGAGCAGAAGAGGGTGTTTTGAAATGGTTTGGGCACAAGGAGAGAATGAGTGAGGAAAGATTGACCAAGAGGATATATGTGTCAGAGGTGGAGGAACGAGAAGTGGGAGACTAAATTGGAGGTGGAAAGATGGAGTGAAAAAGATTTTGAGTGATCGGGGCCTGAACATGCAGGAGGGTGAGAGGCATGCAAGGAGTAGAGTGAATTGGAACGATGCGGTATATCGGGGTCGACGTGCTGTCAATGGATTGAACCAGGGCATGTGAAGCGTCTGGGGTAAACCATGGAAAGTTCTGTGGTGCCTGGATGTGGAAAGGGAGCTGTGGTTTCAGTGCATTATTACATGACAGCTAGAGACTGAGTTTGAACGAATGTGGCCTTTATTGTCTTTTCCTAGCGCTACCTCGCACACATGTGTGGCGGGGTGGCAATGGGAATTAATGAGGGCAGACAGTATGAATTATGTTCATTTGTATATATGAATATGTCTGTGTGTGTATATATATGTATACATTGAGATGTATAGGTATGTATATTTGCGTGTGTGGAGGTGTATGTATATACATGTGTATGTGTGTGGGTTGGGCCATTCTTTCGTCTGTTTCCTTGCGCTACCTCGCTAACGCGGAAGACAGCGACAAAGCAAAATAATAAACAAATAAATAAATGATTCGTGGTGAGGAGCCTGAGGATTCGTGGAATGCTTGCATAATGCCATTGTACAAAGGCATAGGGGACAGAGGTGAGTGCTCAAATTACAGAAGTATAAGTTTGCTGAGTATTCCTGGGAAATTATATGGAAGGGTATTGATTGAGAGGGTGAAGGCATGTACAGAGCATCAGATTGAGGAAGAGCAGTGTGGTTTCAGAAGTGGTAGAGGATGTGTGGATCAGGTGTTTGCTTTGAAGAATGTATGTGAGAAGTACTTAGAAAAGGAAATGGATTTGTATGTAGCATTTATGGATCTGGAGAAGGCATATGATAGAGTTGATAGAGATGCTCTGTGGAAGGTATTAAGAATATATGGTGTGGGAGGCAAGTTGTTAGAAGCAGTGAAAAGTTTTTATCAAGGATGTAAGGCATGGGTACGTGTAGGAAGAGAGGAAAGTGATTGGTTCTCAGTGAATGTAGGTTTGCGGCAGGGGTGTGTGATGTCTCCATGGTTGTTTAATTTGTTTATGGATGGGGTTGTTAGGGAGTTGAATGAAAGGGTTTTGGAAAGGGGCAAATATGCAGTCTGTTATGGATGAGAGAGCTTGGGAAGTGAGTCAGTTGTTGTTCGCTGATGATACAGCGCTGGTGGCTGATTCATGTGAGAAACTGCAGAAGCTGGTGACTGAGTTTGGTAAAGTGTGTGAAAGAAGAAAGTTATGAGTAAATGTGAATAAGAGCAAGGTTATTAGGTACAGTAGGGTTGAGGGTCAAGTCAATTGGGAGGTAAGTTTGAATGGAGAAAAACTGGAGGAAGTGGAGTGTTTTAGATATCTGGGAGTGGATTTGGCAGCGGATGGAACCATGGAAGTGGAAACGAATCATAGGGTGGGGGAGGGGGCGAAAATTCTGGGAGCCTTGAAGAATGTGTGGAAGTCGAGAACATTATCTCTGAAAGCAAAAATGGCTATGTTTGAAGGAATAGTGGTTCCAACAATGTTGTATGGTTGCGAGGCGTGGGCTATGAATAGAGCTGTGCGCAGGAGAGTGGATGTGCTGGACATGATATGTCTGAGGACAATATGTGGTGTGAGGTGGTTTGATCAAGTAAGTAATGATAGGGTAAGAGAGATGTGTGGAAATAAAAAGAGTGTGGTTGAGAGAGCAGAAGAGGGTGTTTTGAAATGGTTTGGTCACATGGAGAGAATGAGTGAGGAAAGATTGACAAAGAGGATATATGTGTCAGAGGTGGAGGGAACTAGGAGAAGTGGGAGACCAAATTGGAGGTGGAAAGACGGAGTGAAAAAGATTTTGAGTGATCAGGGCCTGAACATGCAGGAGGGTGAAAGGCGTGCAAGGAATAGAGTGAATTAGAACGATGTGGTATACTGGGGTCGATGTGCTGTCAATGGATTGAACCAGGGCATGTGAAGCGTCTGGGGAAAACCATGGAAAGTTCTGTGGGGCTTGGATGTGGAAAGGAAGCTGTGGTTTCGGTGCGTTATTACATGACACCTAGAGACTGAGTGTGAACGAAAGGGGCCTTTGTTGTCTTCCTAGCGCTACCTCATGCACATGAGGGGGGAGGGGGTTGTTATTTCATGTGTGGCAATGTGGCGATGGGAATGAATAAAGGCAGACAGTATGAATTATGTACATGTGTATATATGTATATGTCTGTGTGTGTATATATATGTATACATTGAAATGTATAGGTATGTATATTTGCGTGTGTGGACGTGTATGTATATACATGTGTATGTGGGTGGGTTGGGTCATTCTTTCATCTGTTTCCTTGCGCTACCTCGCTAACGTGGGAGACAGCGACAAAGCAAAATAAAAAAATAAATAAAAATTGAATCATATGTGATGTGATGACGTGTGAAGTTTGGGTAAACTAATGGGAGCAGAGTTAGTACAGGATGTACCACGACACCTTGAAAAATGAAAAACTGGAATGGGATCAAAGTTGAGGTACAAAAAGTGGTGCCTTATGTCTCCATGAACACTGAACTCATTATGTAAATGGTAATCAGCATGGATAATGGATAAAAAAATAAAAGCTGAAAAAATGTGAAATATGATATTACTGCAATAAAACCATAAGACAGAGAAATTCTGAGTATGTTAAAAAAAGGGGCCAAGGGCAATTGGTTATATAAGGACAGCGTCAGCATTTGAAGGTACAGATTATACCAATATGTCCATCATCTTTAACTTCATTCTCATTTACAATGGAGGGATCTAATATGTACAACCCTTCAGTTAACTTATGCATATCCTCGACCCATTTTCAATGTGCTAAAATGAACATGAACATCCATGTATAGCTGGGATCCATAAGAACAAAGTGCAAACAACTGATAGGAGTAAAATAGAGAGTGCCAAGAGGGCGAGAGAAAGATACATGACCTGATAAGGAGGGCATAAGAGTGACTGAATGACAATATCAGTAAACTTCAGAGAATAAGAAAATGTTTGGATCATGGTGAGGTGTCTGAGGATTGGAAGAAAGCATGGATTACATACTAACTGATAAACATGCAAAAGAGAGACTCTTGCATGCAAATGAGTGAAAAGGGGCAGATGCTGGGAGGTCTGACCATTCCCAGATGAAAGCATGGGTGAAGAATATATACTGAGTATGCAATGGCAAGAGGTGAGAGTAAACAAAGAAAGAGGAGTAGCTGAGGAATGAGAGGCATTTTGGGAAGAAGTACTGACATGTGCGAGTGAAGTGTGTTGCATGCATAAGGTATGAGGCAGGCAGGTGAGAAATGATAGTGAGGGGTGGAATGAAAGAGAAAAGAGGTGTATGGGTGGTACTTACAGTTAGGAAGTGCAAGGGAAAGTGGCACAAGTTAAAGAAGGTGCAGGGAGAGAAAAACAGGGCATTTGAAAGTTCAGGTGAGCAAAGTTTAGGAAGAATAAGATAATGTTTCAGAGGGTTACTAGCGTAAGAAAAACAAAAGAACAATCAAGAACATTGGTGAAGGGAACAAATGGGGAGGTGATAACAGGCACTGATGAGGTGAAGAGATAAAGTGAGTATTTTGGAGAACTGTTCAATGTGTTTGATGATAAGGAGGCAGATGTAGGGTGTTTGGGTCAGGGAGGCATGCAAACTGACGAATAGTAAAGCAGCTGAAGTGGATGGTGCTGCAGGAAAATTTCTTAATAAAGGGGGATGCCTGAGCTGTTCGACTAATTAGTTAGGATTTTTAGTCTACATATGGATCATGGTGAGGTGCCTGAGAATTTGTGGAATGCATGTATAGTGCCACTGTATAAAGGCAAGGGGGACAAAGTGAATGGCCAAATTATGGAGTCATAAGTTTCTTGAGTGTATGGAAGAGTGGTGATTGAAGTGGCAGTGGCATTCAGAGAGCATCAGACTAAGGAGAAACAGTTTTAGGCTAAGGTGGTTGAAGACATGTGGATCAGGTGTTTGCTTTGAAGAATGTGTGTGTGAGAAATATTGAGAGAAACAAAAAGAATTTGTATGTGGCATTAATGGAACTGGAGAAAGCATATGATAGGGTTGAGGGAAATGCTCTGTGAAAGATTATGAATATATGGTATGGGAGGAAAGGTATCAGAAGTGTGGAGTTTTTATCAACAGATTAAGGCATATGCGAGAAAGGATGGTCAACAGTTCCAGATGGTGAGTCTGTGGCAGGGATGTGCAATGTCATCATGATTGTTAAATTTGTTTATGGAAGGAATGGTGAAGGAGGCAAATGCACAGGTCTTGGAGAGAGGGGTAGATATGCACTCCCAGAGGACAGACCTTTCTCCTGGGTACTGCATAAGCCCTGATTCAGTCCAGTGACAGCGTACCATCCTGTATACCACATCACTCCCCTTCACTCTATCCCATGCACACCTTCAACCTCTTGCATGTTCAGGCCCCAGGCTCTCAAAATATCATTCACTCCATCCTTTCACATTTAATTCAGTCTACCTCTTATCCTTGTCCCCACCACTTCTCACGCATATATTCTCTCTGTATGTCAAAACCATTTCAGCACACCCTCTTCAGCAATTTCAATATTACTGTTCTTAATACTACACCTCTCTCTTATCCTATCATTTCTTTACTAAATCAACCCTTCTCACACCACATACTTTCATCAAACATTTCATTTCACATTCACCCTACTCTGTACATTTTCATCTGAAGCCTATGCCACTCATCCATGCAACATCATCAAGACTACTTTACCTTGAAAAATAACCAACTCCAACCTCTGACATGGTGACCTCTCTTTCCACACAAACCTCTTTGCATTGCTGAACCTAATAATCTTGCTTTTATTCACATTTGTTCAACTTTCTCCTTTCACATACTCTCTAAACTCAGACATCAATTTCAACAGTTTCTCACTCGAACATGACAACAGCACCATGTCATAAGCAAACAACAACTGACTTACATACTAGGCCCCTAAACCTTAACAGATTACAAACCTGCCTCTCTCTCCCTAAGACCCTTGAATTCATCTACCTCACCATCCAATCCATTAACAGATCAAACAGCCAAGGCGACATCACACAATGCTGCCACAGACCCACTTTCACCTGGAACCACTGCTTCTAATAGCTTTTCTACCAAAACATATATTTGTAAAAACCTTCCATAAAGTATCTCTATTAACACTATCATGTGCTTTCCCCAGATCCATAAATGTCCTTTTGTTTCTCAATATTTCTCACATGCTCTTCAAAGCAAACACCTGATCCATCCATTCACTCAAGATATCCTTATGGTTATTCTATAAGACACTATTTACCCTGGATGCAGCTCTACCCCTCCGAGGGAGTACTTCAACTGGATTATGCACATCCTGATTACTATCTCTGCTACAAGTAGATGTCCTCTTAGTTGGAGGTGACTCTGCTTCTTCTGCATGGATACAAGAAGGATATATGAGTGTAAACTATAATGATGACAATGACAAAAACAATTTCTTTAAACATAGTTGGCATATTACCTATGACCCTTATCTGCCTTTAATGAAAGTGGTTTATCCTACTGGGCTTATCATTCCCTACAGCCATACACTTCTAACTGGTATGGTAATAAATTTGTAATTCCTTCTTAAAATTTTGTATAACTGACATATTATCGCACATCTTTCTAAGTGTATGAACAAAGAACACATTAGGTAATAAAAGTCTAAAATAAACTACTTCATTCAAGCTATTTCAACTAAGTTTTTGTATTACCTTCTGCATTCTTGAAAATTTAGTCAATATTACCTAAAAACTAAGTATGATTAACATCACTTCAAGTAAAACACTGATGGATGAAACAATTACAGCTGTTATATATTGTACTTTCACGTGCCACCACTTCCACAAGCAACCAACCCTGAAACAGAATAACTGACTGCAAATTCTATCACCATGTATGCAATAACAAAAAATCCAATTTCTCCTCTATAAACAGATAACATGGCATGAAAAAAATAAGGTACTGTATGTACCTTTGCTTTTGTCTGATGGAGTGCTGAATAAGCAGGAAGAAGGGATATGACTGACTGTGCTTTTGAACTTGGTATCTATTTCTGAGGATAGGGTAGAAAGAATACTTCCCACGTATTCCCTGCGTGTCGTAGAAGGCGACTAAAAGGGAAGGGAGCAGGGGGCTGGAAATCCTCTCCTCTCGGTTTTTTTTAATTTTCCAAAAGGAGGGACAGAGAAGGGGGCCAAGTGAGGATATTCCCTCAAAGGTCCAGTCCTCTGTTCTTAACGCAACCTCGCTAATGCGGGAGATGGCGAATAGTATGAAAGAAAGAAAGAAAGAAATCTATTTCTAGTCTTCCATCTTAAAGAAGCACAGTTTAATGCCTCTAAGACCCAGTTTCTGCTCCCTCTTTACTGAAAATTCCGCATAACTTGCCTCTCTCCTTTGACAGATCTGTAATTCCACTACTTGACTCAATATGCATACTTGGTATTACTGTAACATTATGGAAATTGCTAAGTCTGCCACTAAAAAAAGTGGAACTCCTGTTTAGGTGTTGAAATTTCTTTCCTTCCGAACAGTTGCTCTGTTTATACTAAGGATTGATCTGTTCTTGTTTGGAGCCCTACTATCACTTCTGGAGTGGTTCCATCCAAATGCAGTCCAACACCTCAGCTCTTCCAGGCTAACTTTCAAAATTTGACCCATTTGCTTTAAACCACAAAGCTGGTTCACTTTCTCTCTTCTCTAGGTATTACTCCAGAGAGCTGGCTGCTCATGTGCTGTACCAACTGGCTAGACCATGCAGTACATGTCACATGATCATTGTGAGGCCATTGGCAACTCAAGCGTGGGCCATTTCAATAACTTAAAAAAAAATCAATAAATAATAAATAAACAAAAAATAAAAACGAGTGGGAAGAGAGGAGGAAGTGGAGGTCCTGTTTGTTTATACCATGCTCTACTCTTCTTACATATACATAGAAATATTACACGTTATACGATATATGAAACTGTAAACACTACTCTCAATCCAATACTTTCCAACCTAGATATATCCGGAAACACAAGGTCATACTGACGGTGACAAGTGAAAAATGTAGGAATATTACACAATGCAATACTCAAAATTTCAAGTAAAATATGCTTGGATTTATTCTAGCTCTTTCCTACCATATTCAACCAATGTCCTCAATCACTCCAGGATTGCATTCACTAAAGTTAGATGCAGTTGTTACTTAATCTGCTCTTCCATGTGACTACACAAAGGCCAAGTGATGGCTTCCCTTCTCTTTATTTCCACTGCACATTTCTTCACATTTAACCTGTTATTCTTTTTAATTTTCCTCGTTAGCTATTCAATATAATGAACATTCCTCCTCATCACTTTTGCAAAAAGCCAGCTGGATACTTAAAACAGGTGGAAAAGCATTAAATCATATGACAATGGCCACCATCCCCAATAAGATCATGTGATGGTCCATGCTGTTTAAAGGTTAACAACTTTCAGCACCAAAAAAAAAAAATCTTACCTGCAATACATGGTTGCAGAGGTCTCTTTTGATATTTTTTCTTTGTCCGTGGTGTTTTAGGGAGGAGAGCTGGTTCAAGGGTTGCAAAAGCCTGACGAGCTGTAGCAACAACTTCTTCTAGCCAAGAGAAATGTTCCTGAAAAACAATCATGATGTAATACTTTTTCAAAGGATGTTATCATAATTAAAGAAGAGTGGTTCTTCCTTTTCAAGAACAATTAATTAAGTATTCTTTCATCATGTGCCTGAAAACTGTCCTAACAGGCCATCTTGTTAACAAAGAGTTGACAAAACCCGTAATACACTATCTATGCACTGCAAAGGCGACTTACACCATAAGAACTAGATAACCATTTATCTTTCAACACTATAAAAGGGGCAACCACTGCCAAAGCTTTTATAATAAAATGCTTAATTCTAATTGTTTCTAAGCTAAGGCTTCCAAACAAATATCATTCCTTTCTATGATACTGTCACCTTTTATCAAAAGACCAAGAACTTAAAAAGACTTTTCCCTTAAAAAGCCACTTGAGAAGTTCCATATGCTTTCCATTTCTTTCCATTTACCAACATGCAAACTTATCTGTTAATGTAGATGAATTTAATATCTTTTGTCTGCTATTTTTCAAGATGATGCACAACATCCGACTGGAACTTATAACACTAACATCAACAAGCAAGAAACTTATTTTCTCTTCACCCTCAGCAAACCCATCTTTACTTCAACCTCAACAAATGCATCTTAACTACTCCCTCAATTCATCTAATTTCCTTTCACCCTCAATAAAAACATCTTTATTACACCCTAAACAAATGCACAATTTAATCCTTGACACCACTGGCCTTTGATGAGACCCTACCAATTGGGACAAATGTCAGGTGTGAGGATACAGAACCCCCAGACAGCACTGTCTGCAATAAACGCCTCAGAACCTGCAGCTTTGTCACTTCTCTCAATCAGTGTCACCACAGTAATGGTTACTGAAATGCTATACTGAGAAGAATATAAATAAAAATAATCTGAAATATGAATCCGGTACTCGATCATTCACTTCATCCTTTGTGGCTTTCATTTTGTTGCATCCAGCAGCGATTTGTTCTTAATCATATACATACAGTAAAAAAGGACTAATGAATTTCAAAAGATCAATAAGACTCTTGTCTTGTTAAACATGTACATGAGACAAATTTCCAAGTAATTATGGTAATGAAACTTTATAGTGAAATATATTTCCATAAAAATATTAAATCAATATACCATTTATTATGGCAAATGACAGAAAATGTAGCTTGCAATCCATATTCTACATTATCATAAAAGCTAGGCCACACCAATGGGCATTTCTCAAAATCCATCATCTGAGGTGTCATATCATTTCATACAAAAAGTGGTAAGATACTCTTTTAACAGTGTGTACCATCAGCTTCAACAATAAACTGAATGATATGGTATGTTATCACACTCTCATCTTTTAACAAGGTGTCCCAACATGAATAGTCACTAAAAAATGCTTCATGCTATTATTCGTCTTGGGGTCACTGGTTCTCCTTTGCTTTGCTTCACACATATCCACATGCTTCTAAATGTATGCATTTTAAAATGCATAGCCATCAAGCATGAAAAAGCAGCTGGTTATCCCGGACAGTATCATTATAATTATTGTTATTATTATTAGTAGTAGTGGTAGCAATGGTAGTATCATTATTATCAGGACCCCTTTCAAAATGGATTCTGGTGTTATTCAAAGACCTCTTCTCCCCAGGACTCCAACAGCTCCAAGGATGCACTACACTAAGAAAGGACAAGATGGACTCCTTTAAACAAGCTCTTTTACAAAACTGATGATAAAGCCTCAACAAGTCACTCTTCACTTGCAGTGTAACATTAAGCAGCCAGAGTCAGGTTACACTACTAGAATGATAGACACAGCAGACATATAAACCTAAACTGACTTGAGAAAATTATATATCTGAAATGAGTACAATTAGACCTCAAAATCTTACCTCAAAATTGTTACAGCCTTCAGAATATTTTTCCCGAGCTCTGAGAAACAGGTTGAACAAGGTCTCTGCACCAGCCATATTCTGAAATTGTATAAAATAAACATTGATATCACATATATCATCTATTCTTTTAATCAACTTCAATCAACCATTAACCATGAATCATGACAAGTCGAAATACATGTTATTCCCTCTCACCATGAAATTCACCTGTAGTCCACCATAGTCAAAAAATTATTCGTATATCCTGTTCTATTCACCAACCATCCCCCAGAGTCACACGAAGTGCTGCCCCTGAATGGTGGTGGCTGGCTAAAACTTCACACACAAGGTAATTAAAGGATGCTATAATATCCAAATGTGCTATGCAAGTGTGTTATACACCTGATCCCCTACTTATGACCTATGTGACTTATGACCATCCATACATATGACCAAAAAAAGTAAATAGAAAATAAAAATGACATATGAACTAAAGATCTTAAATAAAATGCAAAAAGAAATTACAGAATCATATAATAAAGCTGGTTAATAAAAAACGAGATAATCATGATAGAAACTGAGTAGGACAAAAGAATGCTGTACAGGTATATGAAATCTACATGCCATGCTGACATGCATCCAACTTACGTCCATTTCGAGACCTGTCAGTCACAATGGAACTGAGACGTATGTCGGGGAGGTGTATATCATAAAGCAAAATAATGATAACATGATGTTTTTAACAAAAGTTTACTGGTTGGCAATGCTGGGCTAATCAGTGTCTCTTTAAATCCAGCACTTTCATTTTCTGCACCTTTATCAGCTACTGATGATTCTCAATGCATTTTATTACACGTAATAAAATAATACATGAAGGTTTTTGACAAATGCTCATGAGTTGGCAATCCCATGCTGCTTAGCATCCCTTTGAATCCAGCTACAGTATCTCAATTTTTCATTCTTTTACAATTCATTCATCATTATGAGTGTGAGGAGCAAGAAATATGTTCCACAGGAAGAAGTATATGCCATCCTGCAGGCATCATCCATAAATACTCCATACATTTTTCTTCTTATCTTACTTCCTAACTACCAGAAGTTGGTTTTAAGAAATATGAATGCCACTTTGGAAAGATGATGATTCTGCTTTCCTATAGAATTACCAAAGGACCAATTACTATTTTCTTATTTCAGTAGTGACACTTTTTGAGAATGCAGTTGAAAATTCATTATACAGCCAAAGGGCTAAGGGTCCACTTGCACAGCTTCGACCAGGTGCACAGATCCTCTCCATTCACACACATATCCTCACCTTATCTCAAAAATACTAAAGCATACATGAACTTCCACATAAGTATTAGTGCTCTTTAATTTTTCATTTAAGCAAAAATTTGTTTACCAAGACAATATATCTCCATACTACCCTCACAAACAAAATAACTATTACACAATTGAAATTCATTCCTATGGCATCCTCATCCGATATATCACATCCCCAATATCTTTATCACATACTCAGTCTTCCTTTATATTCCAAATCCTAATTATACGACACAAGTTATCAGTCTCCGGTGTTCTAAATTTCCACTTATCTTCCAACACTCTTATCACAATGATCACTCTATCCAACCAACTCCTTTAATTCAACCGGTAACATCTCGTGTGAAAAAACTAGCTACTCCATTTTGTTCCATCAAGATTCGATTATCCCATTTATTGACAGAATCACCACTTCCATTATAAAATCATTCACCCACATTACAAATTTATCCAAGGAGACTAAGGTACACCAATTTCATCTCACTTCTATATGGTACCAACTCAATCAGCAAATCATAAGTATCCCCAAGCCTTCCCATTTTTGAGGTGCACTGCTGCTCTTCTTACCTCCTCCTTTGTAATTACAGTGCAGTGTGCATCCACTTTCTGATAAATTATCAAAAAACGTTTGACCTATCACTACAGATCACTGAGCAAATAACAGTTAATTGTATACAAAGAAATCCATCAACATTCAAAATGATAGCAGTAAGGCTGGAGATATACAACTGTAATCCTGTAAGACCCAGTTGACTTTTGAAATTTATTCATATCAGCTCTGTCATGTGCTGTGCTTACCAATACAGAGCAGTAAGCACAATCATCAGGACAACCAGGTTCATCAAAGGCTACAGCAGGAAACCTAGTCAACAACTGAACTTTAATATAATACTTCTAGATTAGGTTAAGAGTGGGTTAGGGCTGGTTATATTGCGCTTACCACTACACATCAGGATTAAACATAGGACAAGCCTTTTTGATGTTCAGTAAATAGCAAAAAAGAACTAATCACTGTTAAACAACAGTCACTGAGCAATATAACCAACCAAGCATGCTGAGCTTGGTGGAGCTCTACTCAGGTTACAGATGAGTTTTGAACCCCTATCCATTGGGATGGAGATTGTGAAACAAAGTTCAAAGTACACAGGCTGAAAATACTAAAATGCTAATATACACAAATTTCATTATTCGACCAGGACTCCTACGGTATCATAATTGTATTTCATCAACTACACTGCAATCCTCATAAATCCAAGTGGATTTCGTTGCTTAGGGAGACCCAGAATAACCACTACCAGTATGTTTTATGCATCAAAATTCCCAAATCTCACTCTCCTATTTTTTACCTTTAAATGAAAAAAAAATACCCTAATAAACACGATGGGCCATAATCTATGAGCCATATACCCTACGTTCCCATAATTCTATTAGTCAATGGGGATGCGGGACTGAAGTAAAACTTTTGAAACATGCATACATGCACTGTTAAGTGTGAGGCACTAACTTAGAGTCAACTTGCACCTATGCCCTCTACCATTCAACTTTATTAACTTCCAAGCGCCAGGGAGTTTTAAACTGGAGCTCAGACGTAAACAATGATTACCCTACCCCCGCTCCACTGTAGGATTTAGTCAATTTCTCCCTTCATATTCCGACAAATTACGCGAATGAAAGATCGCCTGGATATCACTTACTTATTTCCTTGCGCGAACTTGTTCTTCGTCCATATGTATATATTTCTAAATAGGATAAAAATACGCAATTTATAAAGATCCCCCACTATCCCCTGCCAAAACACACCCAAACATTAGGTTACGATATGACAACTTTTGAATCGACCAATCAGAGACGAGGAGAGTTCACCGTTCGCAAACATGCTATTTTTTTTTTTCATGGTATTTACACTTCATTTACAACACTGCCATAACAAAATTGTCGGCAAAATCTATTCTTTTTATATTCTCATTATATAATGATATAAAGTACCTGTTGTTAAAGGTTTTGTTGCTTTTTTAATGCACCTTAATAAGAAACGTCCTTATCGTTTCGTTCGTGAGAGAATAAAATTTTGAGACAATCGTACATAATATTCTTCACGGGAACTCTAGATAACTTATATATTTGTTTATTTAACATTGACGGAAGGAAAAATTAAAAATGGAAAGTGTAGTGCAGACTGTAATACAGTACGCCACAACTAAAAAAAATATCGGACTATATGCGCGGAATCACAATAATCCTCATTCCAGTCTATTCATTCTACTCTAACAGTCAGTAGCTATACATATTATAGTTTATGCTTAGTAAGCTGATATCCTTTTTCTAAATACCCATAACAGAATCAGGAATCATATATATACATCCAATATGGACATTAGGATTCATAATAGAACATACCCCAAATCATTAGGATTCTTAGTAGAACCTACCCCATATCATCTAATTCTAACTTTAAATTTGACATTTTCCTTTCTTAGAGCAGATTCTGTGAGAAGAGTCTCCAACAGCAATAGATCGTATATTAAAGCACTTCTGATTTTAAGATAATTATGTCTGATGAAACGGGTCAACCTACAATATTGGGTGCCATTGCCATTTCGTTAGTCTTTTAGTTTTCGGGAATCTGGGAAACTTAGTTCTGCAAGATCAATTTCAACCAAGTCAAAGAGATGCACGCCTGATCCACTTTTTGTAAATGATAATGGAATTAATTCAAATGTTTGGTTAAAATCATAAATCGTACTTCCTCTAAGTCTGGCAGGCTATATGAAGATCGCAGATGGCCTATCAAATTGTTGT
Source organism: Panulirus ornatus (assembly GCF_036320965.1). Lineage (NCBI taxonomy): Eukaryota > Metazoa > Arthropoda > Malacostraca > Decapoda > Palinuridae > Panulirus > Panulirus ornatus. Next base: position 11,290,235 of record NC_092234.1, read on the forward strand.
TATTCATTTATGAGTCACGAATAGTGCCACACCATGGGGGTCTGAACGATGAAGAGTTCCTTAAGAGATCAGCGTGAAGCAATACAGATTCAGGTAACCAAGACACTCTCGTTCTTAGAGTATGATGCTATAGGTCATCGACAAGTACAGCTGAAAATAGCTGTATTTCATGGCTTCTTTAACGCAGAACTGAATGTTAATATGTGATGATAATGTGCGACTTTAAGAGTCATGTAGACCATCTGTCTGGAATTCATTCTGCGCGAGAAGAAATGAGTAAACACGTTTCATAAGCTCACCACCTCACTGGCCCTCTTTCCTGCAAACAAACATCCCAGAAGAATGGGAGCTGGACTTCCTAATTCAGTCATGAAATGTGGTAGTTTTCCAAGTAAACATGACGAGATAACCCCATTTCTTCCCACTGATAAAGCTGCTAGATTGCTGGGGCTAAATCATGAACCCTTCGCCTTAGATCGTCTTGTGTTGAAGAGGGTGTGCGTAAGCACCGAGTAACCGAATCAACCTAGCCAAAAAAATAAAACTATGAATAAACAATAAAACAATAAAACATTATTTATAAAGTTCGTCTGAGGATATAATACATGAAAGACGTTGAAATAGGTTAAAATGTGGAAGCTGAACTTCCATTTTGACATCTGATAGGAAGATGTTAATATATATTTGGATAAGTATAAAATTGATAATGATAATTATTATTATTATTATTATTATTATTATTATTATTATTATTATTATTATCATTATTACTATTATTATCATTATCATTATTATTATACTCCATACAAGCAACACATAACCTGGTTAGTTTCAACCAACCACATTCTCCTCCCGCACAGTATAGACGGCAGTAGGTCATCAACAAAGCATTTGACACCGTCACGCAATTCTTAACACCATCTTCCACAGCCATGATGGAAATGGTCAGCCAACTTCATAGCTGGCCGCCAAACTACAAGTTATTCACCAGCTCTTTTCACATCCCAGATCCTCGTACTCTACACTGGGTTAGCCAAAATGCAGTTTTCTCTCTCTCCAGCCTTCTTCAACCTCTTCCTGCATGACCACCTCCCATCACTGTCCCGCAGACCGGTGTGAAAATCCTCTCGTGTGCAGATGATCTCAAAATCACATTACAATGACACGCCTTAAGTAAACAATAAACACGAAACGCTACATACATTAACGCAATTAAAATACTGGCTCACTCAAAACAGAGCGACTTCCATCTACAGGGAAATCTGCGGTCGCCCTCTTCAACCTTGACAGAAATAAATCTAACTTGCAACCCTATCCAACTCAGAATGACCAAGGATACCGATAACAAAATTCTAATTATCCCAGGATCATATAGAACATACGCATGGCATTCGTTCCCTATACAACACATATTATCACAAAGTTCCTAAAAAATATCAAATGCCCTCAGAACACTGACTGGCACCAGTTTTGGTCATGAATAAAAAAAATCCATTGTATCATCAACAAAACTCATCAAACCATCCTAAAATACGCCTCACCTGCCTGGTTATCTACCCTGTCAAAAGCAAATGTAACAAAGCTGGAAACAACACAAAACAGAACGCTAAAAATTTGCAAACCTTGAACACCTACACAAACTAAAAAAAAAAAAGATTACAATCCAATACAACTCAACTTTAATACTTTCAGCACTTTGGTTACAGTCAACATAGTTTTGAGTAATACAGGGAAAAACTATTCAGGAGGGCACGGTATCAAACAATAGCATCTACATACAGGCGGACAGTGTGTAATTGGAGAACGTGGCTGCAAAGACATGAGATGCATCATTACAGGCTAACAAGATAATTCGTGCTTATGAAAAACAATGTGACTCACAGATCACACTAATGTCGCTGATATTGTAAGGAAGAATGATTGGCTGGCCATTAGAGTATAAAGGAGAGAGAAATCTTTGTTACCAAGAGGATGGGAGTCTCAGCTGCTAACGACGAAACTGGCACTAAATGTTTTCGCTGTATTAAGCTGGAATATTGTAGAGACAGGTCGGATATATTTGATGAACTGAAGAAGGAATCATCTTAGTTCATCTTGTGGACGAAGTGACCAGTCCTGGTTATGGACGAAGCGAACGAACAATCAGGACATGACTATTTAGATCAGCGACAGCTGGTTAATTAGTAAAGGCTTTAGAGGAGTTAATGATGATTTCATAAATCATAATTGAACTTCGCAAATTTTGTTTGGGATTATTATACACAAAGCGGATACTTACGGTAGAGAGGAGATATTGTCCTGAGAGATGGTTACACATGTGTTCCATCCCGTTATAAGGTATTTCAAATGTGGCTAAGTCTCCATCGCTTGCCGTATCTCAGATGATCAACTTATTGACACAGAATAGTGCTCAGTGCCGCCCACGACGAAGGGGAAGAAGGAAGGATAAAGAGGTAGTTCGTTCCTGGTTCCCTCTGCCTGGAGTGTATCTCAGGAGGGAAAACAGTTCAGACATTTGTCCTGGCCCTTCTCTCGACGAAGGTCAACATTTATCTAATCATTTATACCATAAAGAGTCTCATGTGTTCCTATTCATTAGGCTGGTAGTCACAGCTTATAGCCTGGCAACTTGAATGACCCTGGCAATCATTAAGGTCTGGCCTAGCCTAACTCCCTTCCCCCAACCCAATGCCTCAGAGACGCACTGTCAATGTCGCTTGAATGTTCTCAGCTCGCCACCCTCATACCCTCTACAGCGAAACGATCAAAGACAAGCAAACGCGACAATTTGGTTGGAACACATCTATCCTAGATACACTCAGTTCACAGGGGATATGGCACGTATGTATGATAGGCTTCCTAATCTACATTAAAAATTTTAAATGGCTTCGCTTTCTGCTCACGGTCTCAAGGCAACAAATCAACGCGGTGTCGTTTCCAAAAGTTCATATGTCGGTGCTGCGTAATTTCCGGTTAAGGCCACCACTTTCATCAGTAGAAGAGTTGTGACGACCAAGCTCCTCCCGACCACCAGTACTCACGCACCGAGTGAAAATGAAATAAGACATTAGCGAGCTCGAAATATGGCTAAAACATTCTGGAAATATTTCAGGAGAGGCATATCCTCTCTGCTCTCCAAGAACAAAGGTAAGACAAGTGACCAGTGGAAGGATGGGGGGCGAGGTTGGGTGGTGTGGGCGTGTCCAGGCGCCCGTGTGACACCAAAGACTAAAGTTTTTAGTGTGGTTAAGGGCGTACCGCACCAGAGTGGCAATGGACTGGGAGATTTGGCCTAAAGTGGCGAGGATGGCTAGAGACACCACACATCTGCAGACAAAGGCTGTCCAGCTGTAGGTCACAATCAACATGTCAAGCGGGTGATTTAATGACCTCTTGCTTCACCATATAATCATTTGTGGAAGTAGGAATTTTCAACGCGAATATCGGCGTTGGTTTACCGGTGAAGAGCTAACACATTTATCGCCATCTTATCAGTCAGCATAATGCTTTAACTAGGCTACTAAAGGACACTATATTCATCGCATGGCGCGTGTAAAAGAAAAAGGCCATACAGTTGTTCTGTCTATATTAACTTGTGTTAGATATGATGCATAATCATATTCTCCAACAGTTGAATTGAGATATATGTTAATCATGGGGGAAAAAATCATTCTACTGGGTCCAGCTGAGGCGGCCATCTTTCAGAAAACGAACAGTTCCGACGCAAAGTTCACACCACAAACATTCTTAGCCACAATTGAGGCTGAGTTTGTTACTCGTACTTCATTTCAATCTTGGTTGTTGATATGCTATAACTTGTATCTTAGCTTTATTCATAAAGTTCTCCATAAAGAAAATTGCATTTTATCTAGTGAGTGTATCCTGTTTAGGTGTAAGCTTCTCGGTTATCTTAGTCACGTATCCCTTGTAATACATCTGCCACATCCGTTTCTTGTGGTAACTTACCGAGTTCTTGTCGCTTCAGTGTTGCACTCCTCGTTATACTGTATAGATCAGAGTGCTGTGTTGTGGTAGGATGTGACGTTGCACTCTTCTGTGATTATACGTTATCCATTAGAAGTGGATGTACTCGGGCGCCTGTTCAAAGATTACGTGGAAGGTTTTTGCGACATAGTGGAAGATGGCGGATTGATGATGTGTGGTCTTTATGACCATCTTTCCAAGATTGCGATGTTTTCTTTGATAATTTCGATAACATCTACAGTACCATCAAATTCAAGATTAAATGGGAAAAAGAAGTCAAACTAACCTTTCTTGATGTGGTGATAACTAGGGAATCTATGCTTTTCTCCTTCAAGATTTACGGGAAGCCTACCAAACTCAGAGACCATACCCATTATTTTTCAGGACATGATTCTTCTGTAAAAAAAAAAAAAGTCTTTAGATATGTCTTTGATTTTAAGAGCATTACGGATATGTGATCCCACACGTTTGGCAGTTATGATAACCCTAATTGGTTTGTGAAAAAGGCTTACTGGAAAGCCAGGAAGACATTTAATGCATCTCCTAACGAAAATGTGGAAAAGGGTGGTGTCAAAATCTTTGGTGTTGCCCTATTCTCCTAACTTAGCTCATGTAAGACAGGTATGAAAAAAAAGTGCTTTTAATGTGTCTTCCAGTACAAGAACACTATCAGTAAGACCTTATTTAAAAGTTGGCCATATCAGAAAATTGTGGGTATTTGTGCCGTCAGATTTAAAGCAATAAAGTAAAACAATAACAGATGCTACTGGCACAGTCTTTCAGTACGCAGAGACGACCACAGTAATGCACTCGCTAAACACTGGCAAAAAACGATCATCCTGTAAACATTATCAACCAGTCATATTATACCTCTTCCTCTGATTATGCAACCGTAACGTCATTGAATATTGTCTTAATTGCTAGCACTACAAACTTTAATTTGTTCCCAGGCGACTTTAAATCAACCAAATCATTGTGAAAGAATTATCAAGCAACGATAATATAAGAAAAGTGGTTGAATGTATGCACATCCCGGTACACATGCCAACCCACCCTGTACAGCCCCCTTTAACCCTCACACCCCTTTCTTTCCCTTAAACGGTTAGCACAGTGAATATATATACCTCAGCATGCCGGGGACAGGACAAGTTGTGTGTGTTGGTGTTGGGATTTAAAAAAAAAAAGAATATGAAGTTTGCACGAGATGAGGCAGATTGTCTCCGGGACACACATAGTACAGCATGTATTGAAAAATACATGTTGAATAGCATTATCTGAACTAGTGTGATTATGACATCAATATATATACCGCGCCCATGATTCGTAGCCGGGACTAGGTCGGGCGTAAATTCGTAATCAGCAGCGCCAACCACTACACAGCACTACGGATGACCGAATTACTTATGAGAATATTATTTTTATTTTGAATTATTGCTTCAAGCGACTAAAGGAATATCAAACTAAGGATGAGATCGTTATGCACTCGAGGATTACCATCCGTAAAAAGGCAATCAGCCTACTTGCCAGTCGAAGCAGTTTGTTAATCGCTTAACCACAGCAGTACGACCGTTAGGCACAATGATATAACCCGTGACTGAATAGCCTGTTCTTTGACCTTGACCAGTGGTACTTTTAAGCCTAGACTTGATAGATATTTAGCTTTAAATCCACGATTGACATTATGTGCACCTTAGCTATACTATGATTTTGCAGGTCTCCTCCTTCTGAAACATTTCAGTGTCATTCTGCTCACCCCACATTAATCCATGAGTTTCTGTTAGTGGTAAGGGAGATAATTTAGCCTGTTATGGTCCTGTCCGTGGTGATAACGACAATGTACAGAGTAACCTGTTATGATTCTGCTGCCGGTGATAACCACAGTGTATCTTGTTATAACCTTGACCATGGTAGTGTATACATCATAACCTGTCATTCCCAATCAAAAGCTTTTTTTTTTTTCCCATGCGTCCGTCAAGGATATTCCACATAGGGTCCTGTTGCAAAGAAATATTTCAAAATGAATGGTCCTCGTGAACTAATTAGATCTTCAGAAAAAATGTAAAAGTTCTCAAACTACAGCGGAAAAAAAAGTATTCATGAATAAAGAGAAATAATATCAGAGCCTGAGAAAATGATAGCAAACTGGATTTTAATAGGAAAACAAATGTCAAAGTGTTGTTATGGCCTGACAGCAGTTTAGACAAAGGATAATAGAAGGGAGTGCACCTCATAAGTGAAGGTGTCAGTAAACAAGGAAAATGGGGCAGTGCTGCGGTAGGGGTGTATTTTGCTGTACCAAGGATGACACCGACGGGCAACGAGGTAAGTCTTCAGTCCATACGTGACATTTCCTCTTATCATATTGGAAGTCATACCATTGTTACCATTTCGTTTATCATTTTCTTTCCCTTCATGCATATTTCTCCCTGGATATCATCTATTTTTTGTTTTTAACGTGACACAAAACTTATCAATTTCTTTCCCTTGATGCATATTTCTCCCTGGATATCAACTATTTTTTGTTTTTAGCGAGACACAAAACTACTTAAATTTTTAAGGTATTCCTTTCCTACCCACAACTATCAGTCCACCCAGCGACTGTATTTGAATTTGACTTAAATTTGACAAACAGAAATTTATTTCATTCCATATCACGTTCTTAGCACTAAATATTACTGCATTTCCACTGACGTATCTCATTTTTCTTTTGGGCACAGTGAGGTTAATGGCAGGGAAGATTTCATATGGCACAACTCTTGCTGCCTTTGCATAAGGCCGTCACCAAACGACCAGCCTAACCATTTTTGTTGTTGTTGTTGGTAGTGGCAACAAAGGCATACATCTGTGAGTGGCTTTGCACCTCCCTGCACTGCTTCAAAAGGTTGTTCTATCTGGGAAAAGACTGATCAGTCGAGGTGACTCACGACCCTGAGCAATACTCCCGTATCTATCCTTATCACGCCCGGCGTTTGGGTTTCACTCCTGAAGCACATATCTATCCTGTGGGATAATGCATTAATTCTGTAGACAGAAGCATTCAATATCTGTCCGTTGGGCACGAGTTATATATTACGGAGGAAGATTATAAAAAAAAGATTAAAAAACGGCACGACAAAAAAAAGAAAGCGAAACATCGTGTTGTTCGTGTTGATAAAGTATGATTATTGATGTGAACGAGACGGGACTAAATCCAACTTGTGTCCTGCTGTGATCTCGAATCACTAAGTATGACGATTTGAAATGTAGTGTTAAGTGTTTAATTCCAGTCTAGGGTGTGGTGGTGTGCTAGTTACATCCTGTCGTGATAAATCTTGAAGGTCAGAGACAGCTAGACTGATGATTACTTAAGCATTTCTCATACTGTTTTTACAGTCTTATAATCCTGTTCTAGGAATATTTGTTTGTGACATATCGAAGACTGGTATTGTTTGTAAAGGAATATCTCTTGAATTTATCCTAAGACGTCATTATTTTTCTCAGAGACGCCCTTTGTAATATCACACAGACTGCAGTGAAACGTTTTTGATATTCATTATGCTTTACATATGTTGTCTCTGACACCTAACTTGGTCCGTGTACGTTTCTCGCTTGATGTCTGACGTTGCTGACCTTTTATCCTTCCTGTCTCCACACATCGAGACATACTGTGGTTTTTCTTGTCTATTTTTTTCTTACCCTTCTTACCATAGTCTTTGTTGTTGATGTTAGGCTTCAAGAACTTATGTTCACTTGTAGTGCATTACCCAACGTTGTTAACCTTTTCAGTCAGAACTGTACAAAGATATTATGCTAGTAATTTGTACTCACTGGCGTTATTTTGGTATTATTCACTCTACCATTGGGCTTAAGGTCTTATATTCTTAGTCGTATAATCCTGTTCTAGGAATATTTGTTTCATTGACAGGGCGAAGACTGCTGTTGTTTGTTACGGAATGTCTCTTAAATTCATCTTACGGCGTCACTGTTTTTCTCAGAGACGCCTTTTGTAATATCATACAGGCTCTGGAAGCAGGGAATTTTGTAAGCTTTCTAAGTGAGAATGAATTTGTCTGCGGGGAACTTGAGATCAGGACGGGTGGAAGCACTTATAATCATGGATAAGGTAAGGAAGATCATGCCTTGAATATACCACCTTGAGGATGAATGGAAGAAATTGGAGTACATTGTTTGGGGACTGTGAAAAGTAGCAGGTAGCAGTAAAAGAGAATAAGAGCAACACAAATAAATCAAATTCAAGGATGCCTCTCAACATGGATATGGGTAAGGGTAGGAGACAACCAGAGTGAGTAGATTATGGGGAAGGAATACCCCGTAATCAAAGAATAACAGAGAGGAAGAGCGGGATCTATGAGATGATGTTGGGGGCTGAGAAGGAAAGCTGAAAAGCAGAGATAATTGAGGAAGAAAAGACTGAGGATTCTGAGTGAGAGAGTCAGGGCAAGATAATGAATAGACATAAAAGGAGGCTGGATACGTCGAGACAGTACAGGTACGGAAACGCATGAAACGATGGATGGAAGACGTAAGAGGGTAATCATCATTCAGGATGGTTATACACCAATGAAAAAATAAGAAATGAAAAATACTCTGAATAATATTGAAGGTGAGGGGGAGATACTTCGACGACAGAGGATAACATAAAGGCGGGCCACAACTCAGGTAAGGCGATCTGGAAGAAAGTTTTCAGATGCCAATCCGTGATGATCTTTGGGATAGAAAAGAACCATCTTCAGAACAAGGGAGAAAGAGAAGCATACGAAGAGGAAGTACGTAAAAAAAAAAAAAAAACATGATGTGGTGGACTTAACCATGTGCTCGTCTGGAAATAAAAGAAGCTAAAAAGATTGGTCGGTCAGGGCAAAGAAAAGAGAGAGAGAGAGAGAGAGAGAGAGAGAGAGAGAGAGAGAGACCAGGCAAAGGATAGAAAAATGAGAATTGGACGAAGCGGGAGTGAGAAACAACGTTTCCGGCTTCAAGTTGGCCGGGGTTTATTTGACAAAAATCAGAGTTCAGATCCAGATGCAAACCATATCTTTCTTACTGGTACAGCCTAAACTCCGTCATGATTGATCGATGATATCTCGGTATGAGTAAATAATACGTAAGTTTGAGGTTGATCCGCTCTTTAAATCTCGGAAAAGCAGTAACGTGAAGAATGTGCTTGAGGAAAACATTGCAACTTTCTTAGGTAAAGTCATCGAAAACCTTGTTCATCCAAGAAGATATCAACTAGAGAAAGGGGGGAAAAATACTAATTGCTACATTCGCAATTCGCAATGAACAAGAGACTGAGGACCTGATCTATATATTTCCATAAGTAATTGGACGAGCTGGATAAGTTTCGGCAAAATACGAGTCAATTAACTAAAGCGTCGTGGCGATACGGCTGTTGGGTTCTTAGACCCGCTCGGGCCCGTTTGTCACCCTACTCATTCATTGTTAGTGTACTCAGTGTATTCTCTATGCTTGCATATGCTTACTCCGTGCAATGTGCTCTTCATCCTAACTATAACCAGGTGTAATTTGCCTGTTCACGCTGAGACAAATAAAGCATTTTGGACGATATATATATATATATATATATATATATATATATATATATATATATATATATATATATATATATATATATATATATATATATATATATATATATATATGTATCAAAGCTGTTAAGTTCACAAGCTCTGTCAGTACTGCCACTCCTTGCGTGTCTCTTCCGTGCTCTCCCCATTTACTTTCGAGGTAGTTCTCTACCCAAGTGGTTTCACTTTATAATCATTTATCGCAATTGATAAAGGTAATAATAGAAATAATAGAAAGAGCGGAAAGGTTGGCAAATAGCTTAATCACTGACCGTGTCAGACCCCTATCAAGTAACTGGCGTTCACTAGTTTGAAGGTGTTTTTTATGTAATATCTTTAAGAACGTGAAGGGGCGTACAGAAACACAAGTAACACAACAAAGCGGTATCACTATGTAGGGGAATATTAGCGCATAAGCAAGCTGTTATTGCTGATGCAGGAGGTGAGGTCGGAATCCCATGGTGTTGCTGCAAGAGAGGTGTCGGTGCCTGGTGTCGTGGTGCTGTAAGCAGAATGGACGAAACTTTGTCTCCAAGCCCTGTGGTTCTGCTGCAAGGGTGAGATGTTGCGGAGGTCTCTTGGTTGTGCAATAGGAGGGAGAGGCATTGTTGAGATCCTGTGTTTCAGCTGCAGGGGCTTCAGAGACGTTGCCAAGGTTACATGGTGACTGGAGATTTCAAGCAGGGTTGTGTTTTATATCTGCCGCTAACTCATAGTGGTGGCACACAGCGTGTAGGGTCACAGAACACTTCGCATGCGTTATTCATGCTGGGATGTGAATTATAACCGTGGAGAAAAAGAAAAGCTGTAGAGGGAAGCATCAAGAAGGTGTTGGTTGGAGCTACGGACGAGAAGGGATTTGTATCACTGTAGGGTAAAGCAGGTGCGCCAGGTACCCCAGGCCCTTAACGCGAAGTTGCCATCGTGAGAAGAATCCCCGACGAGGACGATGTCAACAAACGAGAGGAGCCTTGTAGCAATGCAGGGAAGGCGTCACCAGAACACTAGCGTGAAGTATTCTCTTCACAATATCATGCATGATTCCTACCAGATTGTTTGTCGCTACTAAGCTTACGGTAATCACGATATTGTTGAGCATGAAAGTGTTTGCCGTTATTACAGTTTCATCTGTTGTGTTCCCAGCTGAGTAAAATAAGGGCACAGATTAAAGTCTACTGTGTGTGCTCAGTGACTTCGATCTCATCTTCATGTATTTCTAACAGTCTAGTCCCTCAAGTTAGTAGGTCAGGTGCATAAACTTGAGATGTCTTTGTTGCTCATCAATGTAGCAGGTTTTGTCTCCAATGCTTCCATCTAACATCCTGAGCGAGGCGAGAGCGTACCTTGCTAAAAATCTTGTCACTACCGAACTTGTATATACCACCACCTGATTTTACTTGGGCAGGAGGGAGTATTATCACTAGCGTCGGTAACAATTCTTCATTTCTTTCACCAGATGAACCCCCGTCTGAAAAGGACGTCAACAATTACGTGGACGTGGCTGACAACCACAACCAGCGAGACGACTATGAGTTGAGCCATACGACGACAACCCAACAACAACAGCCTTGGAAGGAGCCAACACAGGAGCCAGTCCGACCTCTGCCCATCGTGATGGCGATGCACCCTTTCATTGCCCGAGGCCCCACGGAGCTCAGCTTCCGGAAGGGAGACACCATGGAGATCTTTGATGACTCGTAAGTCCGTAACAAAAACAGTTTTATCTATCCTATTATTCTTAGTCGCTGTCACCCGCGTTAGCGAGGTAGCGCAAGGAAACTGACGAAAGCATGGCCCAACCCACCCACATACACATGTATGTACACAAATGCCCACACACGCACATATACATACCTATACATTTCAACGTATACATACATATACATACACAGACATATACATATATGCACATGTACATATTCATACTTGCTGCCTTCATCCATTCTCGTCGCCACCCCGCCACACATGAAATGGCACCCCCTCCCCCCGCGCGCGCGCGCGCGATGTAACGCTAGGAAAAGACAACAAAGGCCACATTCGTTCACACTCAGTCTCTAGCTGTCATGTGTAATGCAGTGAAACCACAGCTCCCTTTCCACATCCAGACCCCACAAAACTTTCCATGGTTTACCCTAGACGCTTCATATGCCGTGGTATGTTCAGGCCCCGATCGCTCAAAATCTTTTTCACTCCATCCTTCCACCTCCAATTTGGTCTCCCACTTCTCCTCGTTCCCTCCAACTCTAACACATACATCTTTGTCAATCTTTCCTCGCTCATTCTCTCCATGTGACAAAACCATTTCAATACACCCTTTTCTGCTCTCTCAACCACACTCTTTTTATTACCACACATCTCTCTCACCCTTTCAATACTTATTCGACCAAACCACCTCACACTACATATTGTCCTCAAACATTTCATTTACAGCACATCAACCCTCCTCCGAACAACCTTGTCTATAACTCATGTTTCGCAACCATATAACATTGTTGGAACCACTATTCCTTAAACATACCCAGAAGGAAAATATATTTGATAGCCCCTCTCCGTATCTTCGTCAGATATCAACAAGAGATATTTCCTCGCCTACTACTCAATTCTAGGATACCCTGTTTAAGAGAGGATAGGGCAAAACAAAGTACGCAGTGGTATCCTCTCTCTCTGTTGAAGCTCATTTACGTAAATTCCACAGGAAAAAGACTATTGTAGCTATTGGCAATATCGACTTCATTTTTGGGGAAATTGTAAATAAATTACGATAAAAAAAATGTAGGAAATGTTTAAAGGCCCCCGCACAGACATCAGAGGAAGATGAAATATCATATGATAGGATAGCAGAAATGTGTAATGAACAAGATTCTGTCACAGAAGATTTTGACATACCGTATCTGAATGGGGAGTATTGCTTTCCAGTAGCTCCGGCCATGGACTCTACCTAAATTTGCTTGATAATACCCCTATCCAATCAGTCGAGAAACCTACTCGCGACAAGAATACATTAGATTTAGTTCTTACTACAAATGGGGATCTCATTAATGATGTTGAAGTTGAGAAAAGTTTGTTAAAAGTGATTACCGACAAATTACTTTTTTAAGTTGCTTTTAACACTGCATGTAATGTTCAAAATGTTAGTCGCGAAAAAAATTTCCCGATTTTAAACGTGCAAATTTCAATGATCTCATTAGTCTTGACAGACAAACCTGGGATGATAGGCAGTGAAAATGGCATGAAAGTATTTTGGAAAAACCTCACGAAAAAAAACCCTTAAAGTAGGTAAAATAGTGAAATAAAAAGTGATTGTTGTCTAAGAAATTAGCTTATAAGAAACTAGGAGAAACCAATGACCAACATAGTATTTGCGTAGAGAAAGTGAGAGAGCAAAAGGCCAAAGTATCAATATGAAGCATATATTGCTGTAAATAGCAAAAAAACAAAAGGAATTCTAAAGAATTTTACGGTTATGTTAGAAGCAGGAGTCAAGTCATTACCCAGTCAATAGGTCTATTGCTTCCAGAAAACGGTGACTTTGTTCAAGACAACGAGGCCATGGCAAAGATATGAATGACTTATGCATCTGCATTTACGATTTATGATACAAACTATATCCCAAATAAGAAAAGGGAACGTTTTTCAACTAATTGACATAAAAGCCGAATACATACGTTCAGCAAGAAACGGAATGAAAAATAAAACGGCAGGACCTGAAAAGTTTTATCCGAGATCAATGAAAGAGACGAAAAATAAGATAATTAAGCCCTTGACTGCTATTTTCAGTATGTCACTTGCTACAGGAAAGTTCCAGATAAAGGGAAGTTTGGCTTCAGTGGAAAGGAAATTGGTTGACGGGCCATAAACGAAAAGTGGCAATTAATGGTCAAATCTCAGAATAGTTATACGTAACACGTCTTGGGAACGGTTCTCTTTCTCATACATATTCATGATGTTGATAATGGGCTGCATTGTCGGGATCAAAATTCGCTAATGATACAAAGCTAGGATATAAATCTTCAAATGAACTTGAACGACTGCAGCTTCCAAAATGATATTGGCACACTGATACTCTGAGCTCATAAGTGGCAAATGAATTTTGATATCGACAAGTTCAAAATCTTAAATATTGGTAGTAAAAAGAAAAAGGCAAGCTACAGTATGAATTTCGTTGGCCTGCTAAAGTAAATGAGGAAAAATACGAGAGTATAATTTCTGGTGACCTAAATCCAGGTAAGCAGTGCACAGAAGCAATGCAAAGTGCAAACAAAATTCTTGGTTTCATGGGTAGAGCCTTCAAATTTGAGACCAGAGAAACCACCCTTAGTCTTTACAATTCATTGGTTCGTCCTCATCTTGGAGAGAGAGAGAGAGAGAGAGAGAGAGAGAGAGAGAGAGAGAGAGAGAGAGAGAGAGAGAGAGAGAGAGAGAGAGAGAGAGAGAGAGAGAGAGAGAGAGAATGGAGTACAGTGTCATGCTACTAAGATGATTCCCGGACTAATAATAAAATTCTACGTGATGAGATTAAACGACTTGAATCTAGCTTAGAAAAAAGAAGATTAAGGGGTGATCAATTACAAGTATTCAAAGTGATTAACGGCCTTTATAAGCTTGATCTCTCAAGTTACCCCAAGACTTGATTCTTCTGATTTTACTCGTAGTAATGGGTACAGACTCGTGGGCATACGATTTACCTTGAATGAAGCGAAGTACTTTTTCTTCAACAGGATTTGTTAACATATGGAACAATTTTACCAAATAGAATGGTTGAAAGCAGTACTATAGATACGTTTAAGAATAGACCTGATAAATACTTCACTTCAAGTTCATGACTCACAATTTGTGCCTCCGGTCAAGATTACAATTTGCAGGTAATTCTCATTGAATTCTACGTACGCCTTCTAACTTTTGTCACACTACTGCATTCTACTAGTTTCTGATATCTTCCACAGTCACAAACACCCTCGAAAGGACCCAGTGTTCTATTGCTGTTTGAATTCCTTTGTAGCGTGAGCAAGAAGGGTCTCGTGATATGCTGAAACGGTGTTTGTCGTGACAAAGTGACTGGTGATGTCTAGGCTCAGGAGCTTAATCGGAAGTGTGACTCATGTTTGCCTAAGGATTGTGGTTTCTGATGGGAGTATGTCTTGCGGGATGGAGGTTTAAAATTGCGTTAGGAGATCGGTCTTTGCCACTTGTCGGGTAATTTCAGTGTGCATGTGCTTTGTTGTGTTATGTTCGTTGGGTAACCACGACATGCATCGATATACCATTGTCAGGACTACCATACGTTTAAATGTACCTATTTTTTTCCCTGACAGACACTGTTACGATTATTATCTCTCCCACTCTTTTTCTGAAAAAGAGTTTCTAATGCATTGTGATTTTACAGGGACACAGACTGGTGGTTTGCACGGCATATGGAGACGCAAATGGAAGGCTACGTGCCCGTACCCTACATTGCCTCTTCCTCTTCCCTCGAATGTCAAGAGTAAGTATGTGTACTGTGGTTACCTGTTCATACTATATGGAGAGGGTTTAAGACTTGTGACATCATCTCTTGAACTCTGTCTTTAACACAAATTTTTTTTTATACCGTTAGCAGCTACAGTTTCATCATTTACTTTATTGCATTGATCCATTTATTAGATACTATGAACATACTTCTTTGTATCTTTTCTAACTTTATCTTTGCTTCCATGGTCTCAGATTGCTCTATCTTTGCATCTTTTAAACAACTCTTAAAAAGCTGTTGGTGGCCAAGTTTATGGTCACTAACCTCTGTGTAAATCCGCTGTTGTAATTCTTGTACTATGTCTTTGTTACCCTCCAATGGATATTCTGTGCTAGCTCTTAATGCCTCTATTAAGTGTGCTAACCAAGCTTGAGAAGCATACTCTAGTTTCTGGATTAATATACATTTGGAAAACAGATTGCTGAAGTCTCTTATTCATGTACTTAAATATGATACTAGTACTTCTTAGCATAGTTTTTCTCTTTAACAATTTTTCCTAAGGTAGAATTTTGGTGACAAGTACAGTGTCAGCTCCCAGTGCCTTCTCACACCAATTGTTGCAGCTTATTTAGTGGACGATTATATTATGAAGACTCTTTTTCAGTGACCCATCATCATTTACATTCACTAGAGAAGAGTTTTTACAACCAAGCTTCAACCAACTGTAGAGTTTTCAGGGTCCCTTGTGCGTTGATGATATCATCATCATTCTATACTTTCCTCATGATCCTGGCATCATCTACAAATATATCTGAGCTCAGTTGGTCGGGTAAATTATCTACATAAATAAAGAATAACAGTGGTCCAAGACCGAGCCCCACGGCATGTCATTGGCAACTCCAACCCATACTTTTTTTTTGTGTGTGTGTGTGTCCTTTATTCCCTTTCACTAATTTTCTGTCCATTGAAAGAGTTTGCACCTTATACCTACCTGAAAATCCAGTTTATCGTCCTCTTATTTGGTGTACTTTTAAATATTTTCTAAAACTTATAGAACTCACAATTCATCCATCTAGTTTAAATCAAAGCTAATTTTCTTCTAAGAGATATGTCGTACACGAGTCCTTTTCCTAAACTCCATGTTGTTTGTCAGATGATTTCTCCTTTGAAAGTACTCACCTTTTTTTGTTTTGTTTTGTTTTTATGTATTCTAGTGTTAACAGATCACACTTGTAGTTGTGCACATTTTCCCAGTCCCCTTTCTTGAAGATAAACATGAAATTCGTTTTCTTCCACATTCCTTCCAGTGATAAACAAAATTATATTTCAATTTCATGGTCTGTTAAGCATATGTGCTCATTCTTTCAGCACCCATGGAGACGCTTCATCGGGACCATACGCCTTTTATGGGTCAAGCCCCTTTAGGAGTCTGTCTTTCTAGCAATGTCAATGCTTTCCATGGTCTCTATCCCATCCCTTCTCCCCGAGGATATACGGACTTCCACTGTGAAAATACTTAAAACTGCAATTTAGTTTAAGTATCCTTACATCATTCTCTGTGGTTCAGTGCTTGTTCCCGATCTCCTTTCATAAAGATGCATGACAGTTGCCCTTTCCCTTTCCATTTTGTCTCCCCAGTGGCATCTTGAACATCATATCAAGGGGTTGATCTTGTATATCTGCACGTCTTCAGCACATATGGTGGCATTTTATCTGGACCATGAGCCTTGCGAGTCTATAAACTTTTTTTTTTGTCAGCTAAAGAAACATGGGATATTGAATGCCCTAATCAAGACCATCTCATTAACGCTCCCACCCCTTAGTTCCCTTCTACGACAAGCAGGGAATACATGGGCAGTATTCTTTCTCGCTAATCCCAGGGATAATGTATATATGAAACAAAATTCAAGGGTTTGGAGGCGTCTTAGGAGCAAAGTCAGAGGTTAGTGTGAGGACAAGAGCTAACGAAAGAGTATCACTACTACTAAAGCAGTTGTGGCAGTCTGTTATGGTGTAAGGAAGTAAATTCTAGACTGATGCGAGTAAAAAAGAAAGTGGGTGGCAAGAGATGGGTAATTTTTGGTGCTTATGCACCTGCCCATGAGAAGAATAATGAGACAAGTGTTTTGGAATTAGCTGAGTGTGTCAGCAATTTCTATGAATGAGACCGGGTATTAGTGATGGATGATTTAAATGCGAAGGTAAGTAAGGTGCCATCTGAGGATATTATTGGATTGCATGGGATATTCAGTGCTATCAGTAGAAATAAAGAAGAGCTTATGGAGTTTGTGTGCTGAAAAAAAATACTGGTGATTGGGAATACCTGGTTTAAAAAGAGGGATATACACAAGTACACGTATGTGAGTAGGAGAGATGGTCACCGGGAAATATCAGATTACATATCATTTGACAGGAATGTAAAAGAGACTTTTGGATTTAAATTTGCTGAGAGGGGCAGCTGGTGGGATGTCTGATGACTCTCTTGTGGAGGCGAGGTTGAAGATTAGAGATTCCAGAAGAGGAAACAAATTCGAGGAGAAAAGTGGTGAGAGTAAGTGAAATTGGAAAGGAGACTTGTGTGAAGTAATACCAGCAGAGACGGAGTGTAGAATAGCAAATGGTGAGAGTGAATGACGTGAGGGGAGTGGGTGAGAAATGGAAAGTATTTAGGGAAGCTGTGATGACATGTGCAAAAGATGCATGTGGCACGCAATGGGTCGGAGATTGGCAGATTAGAAAGGCTAGTGAGTGGCGGGATGAGGCAAAGTCGCTAGTGAAAGAGAAAAGAGGCATTTGGGTTTTACTTACTGGAAAGGAGTGCAAATGATTGGAGGATATATAAGAGAAAGAGGCAGGAGGCCGAGAGGAAGGTGAGGGGGTTGAAAAATAGGGCAAATGAGAGTTGGGGTAAAGAGTATCATTAAACTTTAGGGAAAAGAAAAAGATGTTTTGGAAGGAAGTGAAAAATGTGCGTAAGACAAGAGATCAAATGGGAACATCGGTGAAGGGGGGGAAAAGGGGAAGTGATATCAGATAGTGAAGAAGTGAGGAAAAGGTGGTGAGAGTATTTTGCAGGATTGTTAAATGTCTTTGACGGTAAATTTGCAGATATAGGGTGTTCTGCGAAGTGAAAGTCATGGAGAGTGGTTTGAAGAGAGGAGGTAGTGAAAGCCTTGCCGATGATGAAATGTGGCAAGGCCGCTGGTGTGGATTGTATTGCTCTTGACTTTGAGAGAGGGGGTAACTGTGTTGATGATGAGTTGGTGAGGATGGATATTCAATGTATTCATGAATCAAGGCTGTGGATAGGGAGCTGTGGTTTTGGTGCAGTACATATGACGGCTAGGGACTGAGTGTGAACGAATGTGGCCTTTTTTTTGACCGTTTTCTTGGCGCTACCTCACTGATGCAGGAGGTGGTGATGCTATTTCCTGTGGGGCAGAGTGGCGCCGGAATGGATGAAGGCAAGTATGAACATGTACATGTTTATACATGTGTTTGTATAAGTACGTGTATGTGCATTAATGTATGTGTGGATAGGTCGTTCGTCTGTTTCCTGGCAATACCTTGCTGAAACGGAAAACGGCAATCAAGTATTAAATATTTTTTCTTTCATACATATTCGCCACTTCCTGCGTTAGCGAGTTAGTGTTAAGAACAGAGAACTGAGCCTCACATGGAAAATCCTCAATTGGCCTCCTTCTCTGTTCCTTCTATTGGAAAAGTAAAAACTGGAGGGGAGGATTTCCAGCCCCCCGCTCCCTCCCCTTTAACAGCATGCAGGGAATACATGGGAAGTTTTCTTTCTCCCCTATCTCCAGTGACAATATATATATATATATATATATATATATATATATATATATATATATATATATATATATATATATATATATATATATATATATTCTTTTTATTTTTGTATTATACTTAATCGCTGTCCCCCGCACTAGCGAGGTAGAGCAAGGAAACAGACAAAAGAATGGTCCAACCCACCCACATACATAGGCATATGCATGAGCGCCCACACATGCACATATACATAACTATACATTTAAACGTATACATACATATACATACACAGACATATACATATTCATACTTGCTGCCTTCATCCATTCCCGTCGCCACCCCGACACATGAAACAGCTGCCCCCCTCCCCCCAAGCGCACGAGGTAGCGCTAGGAAAAGACAACACAGGCCACATTCATTCACACTCAGTCTCTAGCAGTCATGTGTAATGCACAGAAACCACAGCTCCCTTTCCACATCCAGGCCCCACAAAACTTTCCATGGTTTACCCCAGACGCTTCACGTGCCCTGGTTCAATTCACTGACAGCACGTCGACCCCGGTATACCACACTGTTCCAGTTCACTCAATTCCTTGCATGCCTTTCATCCTCCTGTATGTTCAGGCCCCGATCCCTCAAAATCTTTTTCACTCTATTCTTCCACCTCCAATTTGGTCTCCCACTTCTCGTTTCTTCCATCTCTGAAACGTATATCCTCTTTGTCAATCTTTCTTCTGTCATTCTCTCCAAGTGACCAAACCATTTCAATACACACTCTTCTGCCCTCTCAACCACACTCTTTTATTTCCACACATCTCTCTTACCCATTCATTACTTACTTGATCAAACCACCTCATACCACATATTGTCCTCAAACATTTCATTTCTAACACATCCACCCTCCTCTGCACAACCTTATCTATAGCCCATGCCTCGCAACCATATAACATTGCTCTCCTAGATAAGGTTCTTGCCTTCCACACATTCGTCAATGCTCCCAGAACCTTCGCCCCCTTCCCCACCCTGTGACTCACTTCTGCTTCCATGGTTCCATCTACTGCTAAATCCACTCCCAGATATCTACAACACTTCACTTCCTCCAGTTTTTCTCCATTAAAACTTACCTTTCAATTAACTTGTCCCTCAACCCTTCTGAACCTAATAACCTTGTTCTTATTCACATTTCCTCTCAGCTTTCTTCTTTCACATAATTTACCAAACTCAGTCACCAACTTCTGCAGTTTCTCACCCGAATCAGCCACCAGCACTGCATCATCAGTGAACAACAACTGACTCACTTCCCAAGCCCTCTCATCCACAACAGATTGCATACTTGCCCCTCTCTCCAAAACTCTTGCATTCATCTCCCTAACAACCCCATCCATAAACAAATTAAACAACCATAGAGACATCATGCACCCCTGCTGCAAACTGACATTAACTGGGAACCAATCACTTTCCTCTCTTCCTACTCGTACACATGCCTTAAATCCTTAATAAAAACTTTTCACTGCTTCTAGCAACTTACCTCCCACACCATATACTCTTAATACCTCCCACAAAGCATCTCTATCAACTCTTATCATATGCCTTCTCCAGATCCATAAATGCTACAAACAAATCTAACTGTTTTTCTGAGTATGTCTCACATACATTCTTCAAAGCAAACACCTGATCCACACATCGTCTACCAGTTCTGAAACTACATTGCCTTCACCCTCTCAATCAATACCCTTCCATATAATTTTCCAGGAATACTCAACAAACTTATACCTCTGTAATTTAAACACTCACCTTTATCCCCTTTGCCTTTGCACAACGGCACTATGCATGCATTCCGCCAATCTTCAGGCACTTCACCATGAACCATACATACATTGAATATCCTTACCAACCAGGCAACAACACAGTCACCCTCTTTTTTAATAAATTCCACAGCAATACCATCCAAACCCACTGCCTTGCCGGCTTTCATTTTCCACAATGCTTTCACTACCTCTTCTCTGTTCACTAAACCATTCTCCCTGACCCTCTCACTTCGCACACCACCTCGACCAAAACACCCTATATCTGCCACTCTATCATCAAATGCATTCAAAAAACCTTCAAAATACTCACTCCCTCTCCTTCTTACTTCACCACTACTTGTTAGTATCTCGCCATTGGCTCCCTTCACTGATGTTCCCATTTGTTCTCTTGTCTTACACACTTTATTTACCTCCTTCCAAAACATCTTTTTATTCTCCCCAAAACTGATTGATACTCTCTCACCCCAATTCTCATTTGCCCTTTTTCAGCTCTTGCATCTTTCTCTTGACCTCCTGCCTCTTTCTTTAATACATCTCCCGGTCATTCGCACTACTTCCCTGCAAAAATCGTCCAAATGCCTCTCTCTTCTCTTTCACTAACAATCTTACTTCTTCATCCCACCACTCGCTACCCTTTCTAATCTACCCATCTCCCACCTTTCTCATGCCACAAGCATCTTTTGCGCAAGCCATCACTGCTTCCCTAAATACATTCCACCCCCACTCCCCTTGCATCATTTGCTCTCACCTTTTTCCATTCTGCACTCAATCTCTCCTGGTACTTCCTCACACAAGTCTCCTTTCCAAGCTCACTTACTCTCACCACTCTCTTCACCCCAATATTCTCTCTTCTTTTTCTGAAAACCCTCTACAAATCTTCACCTTCACCTCCACAAGATAATGATCTGACATCCCTCCAGTTACCCCTCTCAGCACATTAACATCCAAAAGTCTCTCTTTCACGCGCCTATTGATTAACATGTTATCCAATAACGCTCTCTGGCCATCTCTCCTACTTACATACATATACTTATGTATATCTCTCTTTTTAGTCCAGGTATTCCCAATCACCAGTCCTTTTTCAGCAGACAAATCTACAAGCTCTTCACCATTTCCATTTACAACACTGAACACCCCATGTACACCAATTATACCCTCTACTGCCACATTACTCACCTTTGCATTCAAATCACCCATTACTATAACCTGGTCTCATGCATCAAAGCTGCAAACACAATCACCCATTACTATAACCCGGTCTCGTGCATCAAAGCTGCAAACACACTCACTCAGCTGCTCCCAAAACACTTGTCTCTCATGATCTTCTTCCCATGACCAGGCGCATAGGCACCAATAATCACCCATCTCTCTCTATCCACTTTCACTTTTACCCATATCAATCTAGAGTTTACTTTCTTACACTCTATCACATACTCCCACAACTGCTTCAGGAGTAGTGCTACTCCTTCCTTTGCTCTTGCCTTCTTGCCAACCCGATTTACTCCCAAGACATTCCCAAACCATTCTTCCCCTTTACCCTTGAGCTTCGTTTCACTCAGAGCCAAAACATCCAGGTTCCTTCCCTGAAACATACTACCAATCTCCTTTCTTCTCATCTTTGTTACATCCAAACACATTGAGACACCCCAGTCTGAGCCTTCGAGGAGGTTGAGCACTCCCCGCATGACTCCTTCTGTTTCCCCTCTTAGAAAGTTAAAATGCAAGGAGGGGAGGGTTTCTATATCAACCAACCCCTTGGGAATATGAACAGAAAAGGTGGGATTAATGTAAACACAATTGGCATATCTTGCAGACATATTTAGCAAACTGAGTATGTTAAATTTGTCTCTGCATGATAATGATACAAACATTCTTAACTTATATGATTAAGTTGGTTATTTTCATACAAACATCTTAGAAACTCATGCTAGCTGACTCTGCTGTCAGCAAAAGGTAGGGCTCATGTAGTTGAGTAATGGCCACTCCCATGATCCCTGCAAATTTAATGCATACTCTTGTGACTACACTTTATTGTGACTGCCACCAGTGAGAGAGAGGGCTCAAGTGGTAGTGTATTGGCCCTTCCCAGTACCCTAGCTAACTCAAGGATTATCCCGTCCCCTACCCTTGGAGCAACCCATTAGGAAGTAGGTTGTTGATAACAGCCACTCAGGGTGGTACTACTCTCCTGACTGAAGAGTGTTAAAGTGGTGCCCAGAAGCATCTTACACTCTCCATGTCAGGATTGTTGTTTTTACTTTGTCTCATTAAAATGGGACTACCAGGCTAGTCTTACCATCTTCTTACTAGTACCACATACATAATCAGCCTTGCTTATTATTATTACTTTTTTCACATAAATACTCTTGCCAGTTCCTGTCTGCTCGAACATTTATGAGTATCAATATGACAGAATCTGTCAAATCTATGGCCCCTAGTCCCCAGCATCATGAGGTACTAAGAATCTCTGGGTTTCTGCTCGACTCTACTGTCAATGAGAGGGAGGGCTGTAGCAGTAGTAGCACCGGCCCCTCCCATGATCTTTCCCTCTCTGTGTGACTTTCCTCTTTTTCCGTTCACTATACCAACATTCAAAGTCTCTATAGTAACCTCTCCTAAGTTGAACACTATTTGTCTAGTACCTCTCCTAATATCTTGCGTCTCTCTGAGACACAGATGTCTTATGAAGTTCTCACTAGTCACTTTTTCATATCTAATTATAACCTCCACTTACAATTCTGGTTCAAGGGCGGTGTTTGTGCTTATTCCAACATAAATACACATGTTGCATGCCTGAAGGAACTTGAGCCTCTAAACTTTGATGTTATGTAGCTCAAAGGCTGTCTCCCTACTACCACACTTGTTCTCTGTTTTGCCTATTGCTCTCCTAATTCTACAAATTTTATATCCTTTGACTATCTAAACTCCTGCCATGAGACCATGACATCCTCTCACCCACAAGCTAAGATCCTCTGCCTTGGGGATTTCAAAGTTCACCTTAGGGAATGGCTGAATTCCTCCCATACGCATGTTGGAGGGATCAAAGCCCTCACATTCTCTATTCTCAATGATTTAGAGCAATTTATCTCCCACTCTTCCCATATACCTGACTGCTGTGAACACTTCCCTAATATCCTGGATTTTTCCTTACCTTTAGTTCATTTCATAAATACGCAATCTTGCCCATAATTGATTCATCTGATCACACTCATGAATGTATCTATTCTAACAGCACCTTCCCCTCCAGCAGCCCCTTCTAACCGAAAATGCTGGCACCTTAACAAAGCTGACTGGAATAATTTACGTAACTTCTTTTCTGACTTTCCTTGGTAAATTATTGTCTCTTATGTGGTGATGCTTCTGTCTCCACCAAACACATAACAGGTTAATCTTGCGGGAATGGAAACATTTATCCCCTCTTCATCCAGTCCATGGTACAACCATTCTTGTTCTGAGGCCATTCAGACAAGGGATAAGGCATATCTTCAGCTTTTATCACTGCCTGTATTCACTGCTAGCACATTATCTGAGGCAAAGTGTTCCTTTATTCAAAGGAAAGGCAATAACCTCTCCTTGTCATCCATTGATAGGTCTTTCTGGTCTTTACCTAAAGGCATCTCGTAACAACTTCTGTTGCTCTACCTTTCCCTCTTTTTTTCTGTTCTGATGGTATCATAGCTGTTTCTCCTGTTGACAAAGCAACTCTTGCTCTTGTTTCTCTTCTATCTCCAACTTGGATGACTCTAACATTCTTTCACCCCCTAATGCTCCTCTTACTAATCCAACGCCCTTTCTGTAATCTCTTTTCAGACTGTCCAAAAAGTGCTTCCTTCTCTGGGCACAAGTATGGCTTATGGTCCTGATGGCATCCATCCCCGTGTACTGAGTGTGCTTCTGAACTTGAATCCATGCTTCCTCGTCTTTTCCGTTTCTCTTTAAAAACCAAAACTTTTCCTTCTTGGAAATGCCTTGATACATCCTATCCCAAAAAAAAGGGTGATCATTCTGATCCTTCTATCATCCTAATGCTTTGACATCTACCATTCCCAAAGTCTATGAATCCCATCTCAACTCCCATATCCTTAAACACCTCAAGAGTGTCTTCTCTCTGATCACCAGTATGGCTTACGTAAGGTGAGATCCACTGGTGATATTCTTTCCCATCTTACTAATGTCTGGTCATCACCCCTGAAAGTTTTGGAGTCATGTGTAATTGCCCTTGACATATCTAAGGCTTTTGACAAAGTGTGGCATCGGAGTCTCATCTCTAAGCTTCCCTCATTTGGTTTCCTTCCCTCACTTTGCTACTTCATGTCTAGCTTCCTCTCTATCCAATCTATGTATGTGGTTGTTGATGGATAAGCCTCCTCCCTTTTCTCCATCAACAGCGGTGTCCCTCAAGATTGTGTCCTGTCCCCAACACTTTTTCTCCTTTTTTTAACGATTTCCTCTCCTTCACAAATAATCCAATGCACTCATATGCTGACAACTCATTACTGCATTCATCCACATCCTTCAATTCTCATCTCTCTTCTCACTTGATCTGCATCTCATCTTGACACAGCTTCCTCAAAGATTCGGACTTGGACAGTGGGGTACACAAAACACCTCCAAGACCCAATTTCTACCCATCTCTCTATTGAAAACTCCTCATAACCCTCATCTCTCCTATGATGGTTCTGTAATTCCACATCAACTCAGTGAACATACTTGGTATCACTATAACATACACTTTCTTGGAAACCCTCACATTATGGGAATAGTTAAGTCCGCCTCTAAGAAACTAAGTGTCCTTTTTAGATGTCATATCTTCTATTCTAAACAGTTGCTTTGTTTATACAAGGGATTGATATGTCCATGTATGGAGTAGTGCTCTCATATTTGGTGTGGTTCTAGCTCTGTATTCTTACTTGACAGAGTTGACTGAAAGTGGTTCGACTTATAAAGTGTTCCAGGCTAACTTCCAAACTTGACCCTCTTGCCATATGCCACAATGTTGGTTCACCTTCCCTCTTCTTTAGGTATTACTTTGGTTTTTGCTCTCAAGAGCTAGCTGCTTGTATGCCCCTACCACTAGCTGGACCATGCAGTACTCAGCAAGCTGCTACGTCACGATTATCGTGTGGCCATCGGCAACTCAAGAGTGGGCCATTTTGACAACTGGTTCTTTCTCTACACATTGAAGCTTTGGAACTTTCTACCTTCTCATGTCTTTCCCAATAACTATGACCTGGCACATTTCAAAAGATAGGTCTTTCACTTCCTCAAAAATTCGTAAATACTTTCCTTTGTTTTTCTTTTTGTTTCATAATTCTCTCTATATATTTCGATTAAGGCCCAGGCTTGATGTGGACTTTTGACCATGACTGGAGCCTTTAAAAAAAGACAAAAAAGCCATAGGCTTCAAACCTATGTGCTTGACTTTAGGTGGCCCAAGAAAGTGTTGCGGTAAAAGACACTGGTGTTGGGTCTATAGCATCTTCAACTGTGAAAGCACTTTTGACCCTGTTATTCGACTCCTTAAATAAACTTCTATAATTCTTCCCTGTGAATCCCTCAGTCTGATAAGCTGCTCTTTACCTGACAACTGACTCCTAATAAATTCATGCAAAAGTTTTGGATTCTCTCCTGCCTTGTCCACAACACTGTTTTCAAAGTTTCTTTTTTCCTTCTTTCTTATCTAGGTATACTTGTCTCTTGCTTTCTTTGCATTACTCCAGCACATTTGATGTGAACCTGAGGAGCATCCTCTCCCAAGCCCTACATTTTAAACTGCCAGAATTTAGCACACTCAAACTCAAAAGTCTGATTCATATATCACTCAGGAAGCCCTTCATAAAATACTACCCCACTTCATTTACTTGTCCGTAATAAGCTTTGTGAGGTACAGACTCTCTGAAATCTTGAAAAAACAGGGATCACTACTTAGAACTCATGCTGCTTCCTGTTGGGTGGGGTAGCAAAATGGATGAAGGCAAGCAAGTATGAATATGTACATGTGTATACATGCAAATGTCTGAGTATATGTTGATATGTATATGCATGTACATGTGCATGTATGGGCCATTCTCCATCTGTTTCCTGGCACTACCTCGCTGATGTAGGAAACAGTGATAAAGTACAAGTAAATAAATATATATTTTCATACATATTTGCCATTTCCAGCATTAGCCTTGGAGGGAATATCCTCACTTGGCCTCCTTCTCTGTTCCTTCTTTTGGAAAATCAAAAAAATGAGAGGGGAGGATTTCTAGCCCTTTGCTCCCTCCCCTTTTAGTTGCTTTTTATGATATGCAGGGAATACGAGGGAAGTATTCTTTCTCTCCTATCCCCAGGGATAAAATATATATGTGTGAGGTGGTTTGATTAAGTAATGAATGGGTAAGAGAGATGTGTGGTAATAAAAAGAGTGTGGTTGAGAGAGCAGAAGAGGGTGTGTTGAAATGGTTTGGACACATGGAGAGAATGAGTGAGGAAAGATTGACAAAGAGGATATATGAGTCAGAGGTGGAGGGAACAAGGAGAAGCAGGAAACCAAATTAGAGTGGAAGGATGGAGTGAAAAAGATTTTGAGCAATCGGGGCCTGAACATATGGGAGGGAGAAAGGCATGAAAGAAATAGAGTGAATTGAAATGATGTGGTGTACCAGGGTCGTTGTGCTGTCAGTGGAATGAACCAGGGCATGAGAAGCATTTGGGGTAAACCATGGAAAGGTCTGTGGGGCATGGATGTGGAAAAGGAGCTGTAGTTTCAGTGCATTAGAAATGACAGCTAGAGACTAAGTGTGAACAAATATGGCCTTTTTTGTCTTCTGGCACTACCTCACTGGAGGGAAGGGAAGGATGCTACTTCATGTGTGATGGGGTGGCGATGGGAATGGATGAAGGCAGCAAGTATGAATATGTACATGTATATATATATAGGTATGTATACACTGAAATGTACATGTATGTATATGTGCGTGTATGGGTGTTTACGTATATACATGTGTATGTGAGTGGATTGGGCCATTCCTCGTCTGTTTCCTTGTGCTACCTCACTAACGCAGGAGACAGTGATTAAATATAATATAATATATATATGTTTGTGTTTTTATTGAGGATGTCAGGCATGTGTACGAGTAGGAAGAGAGGAAAGTGACTGGTTCTCGGTGAATGTCAGTTTGCGGTGGGGGTGCGTGATGTCTCCATGGTTGTTTAATTTGTTTATGGATGGGGTTGTTAAGGAGGTGAATGCAAGAGTTTTGGAGAGAGGGGCAAGTATGCAGTCTGTTGTGGATGAGAGAGTTTGGGGAGTGAGTCAGTTGTTGTTCGCTGATGATACAGCGCTGATGGCTGATTCAGGTGAGAAACTGCAGAAGCTGGTGACTGAGTATGGTAAAGTGTGTGAAAGAAAAAAGCTGAGAGTAAATGTGAATAAGAGCAAGGTTATTAGGTAGAGTAGGGTTGAGGGACAAGCCAATTAGGAGGTACATTTGAATGGAGAAAAACTGGAGGAATTGAAGTGTTTTAGACATCTGGGAGTGGATTTGGCAGTGGATGAAACCATGAAAGCGGAATTGAGCCACAGGGTGGGGGAGGGGGCGAAAGTTGTGGGAGCGTTAAAAAATGTGTGGAAGGCGAGAACATTATCTCGGAAAGCAAAATTGGGTATGTTTGAAGGAATAGTGGTTCCAACAATGTTATATGGTTGCGAAGCGTGAGCTATAGATAGAGTTGTGCAGAGGAGGGTGGATGTGTTGGAAACAAGATGTTTGAAGACAATATGTGGTGTGAGGTGGTTTGATCGAGTAAGTAATGAAAGGGTACGAGAGATGTGAGGTGATAAAAAGAGTGTGGTTGAGACAGCAGAAGAGAGTGTTTTGAAATGGTTTGGTCACATGGAGAGAATGAGAGGAAAGATTGACAAAAAGGATATATGGGTCAGAGGTGGAGGGAATGAAGAGAAGTGGGAGACCAAATTAGAGGTGGAAGGATGGAGTGAAAACGATTTTGAGCGATTAGGGCCTGAACATGCATGAGGGTGAAAGGCATGCAATGAATGGAGTGAATTGAAATGATGTGGTGTACCAGGGTCGTTGTGCTGTCAGTGGATTGAACCAGGGCATGTGAAGCATCTGGGGTAAACCTTGAAAAGTTTTGTGGGGCCTGGATGTGGAGAGGGAGCTGTGGTTTCGGTGCATTATACATGACAGCAAGAGACTGCATGTGAATGTGGCCTTTGTTGTCTTTTCCTAGCGCTATCTCACGCACATGTGGGGGAGGGGGTTGTCATTTCATGTGTGGCGGGGTGGCGATGGCAATGAATATAGGCAGCAAGTATGAATTATGTTTTTTTTTTTTTTTATATACTTTGTCGCTGTCTCCTGCGTTTGCGAGGTAGCGCAAGGAAACAGACGAAAGAAATGGCCCAACCCCCCCCATACACATGTATATATATACGTCCACACACGCAAATATACATACCTACACAGCTTTCCATGGTTTACCCCAGACGCTTCACATGCCTTGATTCAATCCACTGACAGCACGTCAACCCCGGTATACCACATCGCTCCAATTCACTCTATTCCTTGCCCTCCTTTCACCCTCCTGCATGTTCAGGCCCCGATCACACAAAATCTTTTTCACTCCATCTTTCCACCTCCAATTTGGTCTCCCTCTTCTCCTCGTTCCCTCCACCTCCGACACATATATCCTCTTGGTCAATCTTTCCTCACTCATTCTCTCCATGTGCCCAAACCACTTCAAAACACCCTCTTCTGCTCTCTCAACCACGCTCTTTTTATTTCCACACATCTCTCTTACCCTTACGTTACTCACTCGATCAAACCACCTCACACCACACATTGTCCTCAAACATCTCATTTCCAGCACATCCATCCTCCTGCGCACAACTCTATCCATAGCCCACGCCTCGCAACCATACAACATTGTTGGAACCACTATTCCTTCAAACATACCCATTTTTGCTTTCCGAGATAATGTTCTCGACTTCCACACATTCTTCAAGGCCCCCAAAATTTTCGCCCCCTCCCCCACCCTATGATCCACTTCCGCTTCCATGGTTCCATCCGCTGCCAGATCCACTCCCAGATATCTAAAACACTTCACTTCCTCCAGTGAATTATGTACATGTGTATATATGTATACGTCTGTGTATGTATAAATATGTATAAGTTAAAATGTATAGGTATGTATATGTGCGTGTATGTATATACATGTGTATGTGGGTGGGTTGGGCCTTTCTTTTGTCTGTTTCTTCGCGCTACCTCACTAACGTGGAAGACAGACGAAGTATAATAAATAAAATAAAATGTGCGTGCGTATTCTACTTGCTTCTTTTATAAAAGTGTTGTCCACCTGATTTGTATTTTTGTAGGTATCAGTAACACCTGCAGTTAACATGAAGGTAAAATAGTTGCCATTGCTTAGCCAATTGACCTCAGGAACCAATAAATGTTGGAAAACAGTCAAGATGATTTTTGTGGTTCCTTTGTGCTCTGTTCAACAAATGTACCAAAATGGACATATACAGTATCAGACCACTTGACCAGGTTTCATATTTTATGTGAAGAATATGCTTCGAATTCCACAGTATGGAAAATCATTCATATTGCTATATAAAATCTGTGACTCATTTCTAAACAAGTACTTGTATGTACTAGTCTTGTCAGCCTTAACAAGTGTATAGGTAAATTTTTTGCTTACATTAATATAGTTTAGCATATGTCTTTATTTAGAGTTAGTGGCATGTATTCTTTAATATCCAAGAAAATTAGTTCATAGTTCTATGTTCTCCTTACAAAAGTATGTTTTATTTATCTTGATAAGCAAATAATTTTTCTTTTTTGAGAAATTTAATCCTTAGTAAGTGTGCATTATTTATCTTGAAATAAAATTAATGCATAATCCTTAAGTGTTGTGATGTTAGGGACGTATCCTAGTAGGTGTAATTTTCTTGCAGATTTATTATAAAAGATCTTCCCTTTAAGTAAGTTCAAAAGAAAATATCTGAAGATAAGTCAACATGTGTTCGTAGTTAAGTGTATTGGTTCCTGTTGTCAGCCAAGTTTTAGTTTTGTCATTTGTTTGCATGTTCCCAAGAAAAGCATATATTCCCAGTCCTTAAAGACTTAACTCACATGGCACTAGCTGGGATTACACTCAAACATTCACATATCCAAAGCTAAGTTTGCAGTCACATCCCAACAAAAATTATGGAAATGTTTCCCTAGATATTCCAACTGGTCCATACACAATATGAGTGAGATATTCTTGTGTAAGTGGTAAGACTTGGTATATGATGCTACCTAGCATAAATCCTTCATACCTGTTGCAGCTGGTACTTTGGCAACATCTCAAGGATTCAAGCTGAGCAGTTGTTATTGAACAAAGTTAACAGCCATGGTGCTTTCCTCATCCGACTCACAGGCTCTAGTCATGGCTACACCCTCAGCGTTAGGGTAGGTTGTATTGCTTTACTATCTTCTTTTTCCATGGATCATCTGTACTGCTACAAAAACTATACAGTGAGCTGTATGTGTCACAGGAGTTCCATTCCAAACAATAAATCTGAGCCTTTAAATTAGTCGAGTCTATCTTCCATTAGAAACTGAAGTTACAGCTGGTTTTATAATATTATTTTTCAGTGACTGTTGTGGAAGTTGTCTAATGAACATTTTTTCAAAGGTTTGTTTAAAAAAGTATGATCTGGCAATACTGATCTTCAGAATTCAGGATGATGAGACATTAAAGGACCATGCTAGTAATGCCTTAATTTGACATGCCAAGCAAAAACCAAAACAAAGAACAATTCCTTTTTCATAAAGATGAGGACTTTCAAGATTACCTTAATGCTAGGACCTGCTGATTAATCTTCTGTGTTCCTATACCATGATTTCTCCTACTGGCCCATTGTGAGCACATACATTTCTGAATTGATCTATGAAGTGCATCCAGGGAGTTAGTTTAAGATGTGTACTAACTAGATGTCCATCCAAGGTAGCAGGAAAAACATAATTTTCATTCTACCAAAAATTAACATGCCAACTCAATTAATTAAGTTCTTTGTACAGAATACAAGAAATACATACTTTAATCTAATTCATGGATTTTATGTAAACACACATTTTCTGTTTTTTAAGCATATCACTGAAGAAGCATCACTAATACTATAATGAATGATTTAGAGATATGTAAAACTATTGGGTCAAAAAGCAGTATATTATCTGAGGTTTAAACCATAATTTATCCAACACCATACTATCAGCTTTATTCCCCACTTCTGTGGCATGGATTAAGTACATACAAGCATACAAGTTGAAAGAAAAGGTAGTGCAGGAATTATCAAGCTAAACTAGTCATTCCTGCACTGACAGTGATACTCTCAAAACTAAGATGGAGTCATAGCAACACACCAGTATTGCTTATCCTAGTCCCTAATCCTTATGCTATATTTCAGACTACAATGGAGGGGTCCATTTGTCCACGTATCAAGCACTTTCGTATATACTTAAATGAAAACCAGCACTGCTACATCACTACGTCTAAGGTCTTTCAGACATTAAATGACCTTGTTGACTTCTACCAGAGAAGTGAAAACATGGAACTGTCCTCAGTAATGCAGCGCCCCTGCATGAAACCTCCACCAGAAATGAATGACATCAGCAGAGTTACTAGGGACCAATGGGAGGTAGAAAGATCAACCCTCCAGTTCAAGAGACAACTTGGACAAGGATCCTTTGGGGAAGTCTGGCTAGGTAATTCTCGAGATTCAATGCCAAGCTTAATGATTGTATGTTTCTGGAATTTTGGATGAGAATAAATACATTATGAAAGAGTACCTATAAATGTGATATGTACATGGTTTCAGTACATTATACATGCCAGCTAAAGAATGAATGTGTAAATAAGACCAATATTTGTTTATTCCTAGTATCATGCTAACTCATCATGCAGGCAAGGCAACTGGGTTTAAAAAGTCTATCCTACTCTCACCAACAAAGCTTGGATTCAGACCCAAAACACTACCACCACACTACACACTAACCTCAGACTACTCATCATAAGTGGACTCAAACAACCATAACCCTCTCCAGCATATCATTAATGGCAACAGACATCAACAGAACCCTCAACACATCCTCACACAAAAGGTACTTGAAACCATCTTCCACAACAATGACAAAAAGTGGTTGGCCAATTTCATAACCAGCCACCATGCCAGATTCACCTCTAAAACACTTTAACTTTACAAAGAAGGACCTCAAGGTTCAAGTCTTTCTCCAACTCTCTTCAATCTCCTCTTATACAACCTCCTATCACCTCATGCAAACCTTAATAGTGAAGGTCCTCACAATCACTTCACACTGACACCACAGTAGCAACATCAAACATGCAGCTACTTTACATAATTGAAAATATGGCTCATCAAAAACAATGTATGCATCTCCACAGAAGTCTTTATATACTCTTTTAACCCCAACAGTCATGAGTCCAGCTCACATCCTCCAGTCACACTGAATAGACAGTCATTCCCACTGAACAAAAAAAACATTCTAGGCATCACATGACAGTCACTCCCCACATGAATAACATGAACACAAAAGTATCACACAAACTAAATGCCTTCATTATACTAACCGGCACTAGAAAAAGAATCTCTCAGTATCCTTTACAAACAAGTCATCCACTCCATTTTAAAATATGCCTCATCTGCTTAGTCTTCCATTCTTGCAAAAGAAAATATAGAAAGCTAAAAATCACAAAAGTGCATTCAGTATAATCAGTGGCTGCCCAGCAACCATAAATACACACCTTCATAATGAGACAAAGGTCCTCTTGATACACTCCCACCTGAAATTTGTGCTGACTTGTGTTTATGAAATTATTACAGATCATGTTGTTCAAGAATGTGCTTTTTTTTATTATTTGCTCATGGTCTATGAATATGTGTGATATTAAATGGCTCTATATAAGAGAAGTGTGGTAGCAAGCATAGCCTGATTGAGAGAGGTGACCAAGGTGTGCTGAAATGACTCAAACTTTTGGACAGGATAAGTTATGGAAAACTACAACTGACATATCAGAAATGGGGTAAGAAAGAGGAAACAGAAGGATAGAAAGACGGCTTTGGGGTACTGGGGTCTAAACATTCAGAATGTTGAGAAGTGTGCATGAGACTGGATGAAATGGACTGATATGTAAACAGGTGACATGCTATCAATGGGTTGAACCAGGTATATGAAATGGCCACAGTAAACCATGGAATAGTCTGCAGGTCTAAGCTGTAGATGGTGGCCTTTGGTTTTTGTACATCAATCATGGAAACTATAAAGTGGGTATGTGCAAATGTGGTTGCTGTTAATTCTTAATAAACCTTTATGTTTCTCCTGTCTTTGCAAAGTAGCATTAATGACAGACATTAATGTTTAATGCACTGAAAACAGAAATCATTATCCACAGCCAAGCTCCAAAAGCTATTCCATGGTTTACCCTAACTGCTTCATATACCCTTCATAGTAATACCTGGGACCAGAGCAACAAGAATTATAATAGCAACTGATACCAATAATGACAATTGTAAATATGTTTATAGTCTTATCAATAATAATAACTAGGATGAAAAGCATGATAATGACCATAATAATATTCAGGGACATGGAACAATAATGTTTTGGTGGCCATCAAGATGTTAAAGGAGGGAAGTATGAGTGCTCAGGATTTCCTGGATGAGGCAAGAATTATGAAGGAGCTAAGGCATCCCAACATCTTGGTGCTGTTTGCTGTCTGCACCAGGGAGGAACCAATCCTCATAATTACAGAGTACATGACAGAAGGTTCTCTCCTGGATTACCTGAGGAGTGAGTCTGGTCAGAACCTCACCATAATTCAACAAATCTTCATTGCTGTTCAGGTATCTCAAAAATGTCATTTAATTTGTACACTGAAAATTTCCATGCCCCTTCACCTGGCAAAATAAATCTACACTGCATGCAATACCAGACACAATTTTTTTGCTAAGAGGACATAGACAAAAAATTGTTTTAATTTACTTAAAACTTATTAAAACACTAGTAATCTCCAAAAGAGTTAAGCCAGTAATACAATTAACTTGGATAACACTTTACAGCTGCTACTTTTCACAAGATTAATTCTGATTCAGTTACAAAACCCAGGACCCCTTTTACAGGGTTCCAGCTGCTTTAAACTTGTGCTGCAATCGGTAGCACTCATTTGTCATGCAATGCTCTCCACTGAGATTGTACTCCTTTTCATCCACTAATGATGATACAACCTTGTTGAAAGCAACTTTTCACTTGAGGTGTTACCAAATGTAGGCAGAGTTCGATAATGCCATTACACATGATCATTTGTTTCTCAAATAATTAGAAATAAAAAAATCTATTCTCATTAGAAAAGGAAGTTACAATAATACTTAGGCTTACTTATTAAGATAGGAGAATTCAAAACATAATGTTTTACAAGGGAATCAGAGACATCACAACAAAACTTGAGACTTCACTCTGTAAAGTATTTTCAAAACATGATGAGATATTCACATCAAAACTATAGATTTTACAGCAACATATGATGGGATGTCAAAACATTAAAAAAAAAATTCTCGTAAACTAAATGCATTTATGTTTATTACAAAACCACCTCAGGAACCACTGTATGGAGCTTTGAGGTTGTACTTCATGAAGAATCAAAGAAATAATGGACAATTTAGAAGTGGAAGATCCTCACCCCTTTCAGCTCACTGATGATGATACAGCCTTGCTGAATGTGACTGCTAGCTCATGAAGAGTTCAGTTATACATATACGAAATTTCAGGCAAAACTTCCATTGCTTTCTTTTTCTTTCATACCTGTTTGCTGTTGCCCACATTAGCAGGGTAGCTCCAGGAACAGACAAGAGAAAGGCCTTGTTTGCTGATGTCCACTCTCTAGTTACTGATCTGTGTATCTGTACCTCTGATGCCTATTCCCACATACAGCTCCCTCAAGGGGATAGCCAAAGCACTAGAGTCTCCATAACTAGTGAAATTCAGTGCCACTTCTTACCCTTTAGTGCCTCACCCTTAACAAGCCACTGGCAGAGGGCAACTCTAGCGCAGTGTTTGTAGAGGCTCCTACCTAATGTTCTTCCTATTTTTACCTAATGCCTCTACCTAGTGTTCCTACCTACTACTTCAACCTTATGGTCCTGACTGTGTTACTACCCACTACTTCTGTCTACTCCTCCTAACATTTTGCCAAAAGGCGAAGCTAGCACATGGTGCTCACCACAGGAAATCTTGAATTACAAAGAATGAGTGGTGTGAGTTGGGTGTTGTCAAGTGTTATGTATGACAAGGAGAGATTGTATGTTTGTGGACAGAATGCCACTGGCCCAAGTGTGGGTGTGGCAGAAAGAAAAGACAGCTACCTGGGTCAGAGTGCAAAGTGACAACTACTGAAGTGCTGTCATGTATAATACACTGAAGCAACAGCCTCCTATCCACACCTTTCTACATGTATGTGCGTGTATGCATATAAGTGTTTATATGAGTGGATGGGTCTTTCTTCATCTGTTTCCTGGGGCTAACTCGCTAATGTGGGAAACAGTGATCAAGTATACATGCCCTGAACCAGGGCAAGTGAAATGTCTGGGGTAAACCATGGAAAGGTCTGTGGGGCCTGGATGTGGATAGGGAGCTATGGTTTTAGTGCATCACACATGACAGGCAAAGAATGTGTAGTTACATCATAGTCATGGAGGGTCTTAGAATATGCTGAAACGATGTTTGTAGTGTTGTGGTGATGGGGGATGTCAAATGTGCAAGCAAGAGACTGTGACACATGTTTGTCTGGGAAGAAAGGTTTTTGATGGATGTATGTATACCTGGAGGATTGAAGTTCATTAAATCAAGTATACTGGGGTCGACATGCCATCAATGGACTGAACCAGGACATGTGAACCGTCTAGGGTAAACCATGGAAATGTCCATGGGGTGTGGAGGTGGATAGGGAGCTGTGGTTGCAGTGCATTATACACAATAGATAGAGAATGGATGTGGCCTTTCTTTGTACATTTCCTGGCGCTACCAGGAAACGTACAAAGAAAGGCCTCAGTGATGCAGAATGTGGCGATGCTGAGTCCTAAGGGGTGGGGAGGCATTAGGAATGAATAAAGAAAAGCAAGTATGAGTATGAACATGTGTATATATGTGTCAGTATTATACATTTCATACTATGCTTGATTGCCATTTCCCACATCAGCGAGGTAGCACCATGAGACAGACAAAGAAAGATCCATCCACACAAATATTTATATATATATATATATATATATATATATATATATATATATATATATATATATATATATATATATATATATATATATATATATATCAACATATACATACATACATACACAGACATATACATATTCATACTTGCTTGCCTTCATACATTGCTGGAGCCACCCAGCCCCATAGGAAACAGCATTGTCACCCCCTGCATCAGCAAGGTAGTACCAGGATAACAGACAATAAAGGCCACATTAGTTTACACTCAGTCTCTAGCCATCATGTGTAATGCACCAAAGCCACAGCTCCCTATCCACATCCAGGCCCCACAAGCCTTTCCATGGTTTATCACAGACGTTTCACATGCCCTGGTTCAGTCCACTGACAGCATGCTGATCCCAGTATACCACATTGTTTCAATTCACTCTATTCCTTGTACACCTCTCACCCTCCCACATGTTTAGGCCCCAATTGCTCAAATCTTTTTCACTCCATCCTTCCACCTCCAATTTGGTCTCCTGCTCCTCCTTGTTCCCTCCACTTCTGACACATATATCCTCTTTGTCAGCCTTTCCTCACTCATTCTCTCCATATGTCCAAACTATTTCAACATACCCTCTTCTGCTCTCTCAACCACGCTCATTTCATTACTACACATCTCTCTTACCCTTTCATTACTTACTCCATCAAACCACCTCACACCATATATTGTCCTCAAATATTTTCAACACATCCACCCTCCTCTGTACAACCCTATATATACAGCCCATGCCTCGCAACCTTATCATTTTGTTGGAACTACTTTTCCTTCAAACATGCCCATGTATGCTCTCCAAGATAACATTCTCTTTCCACACATTCTTCATCACTCCCAGAACCTTCACCCCCTCCCTCAACCTATGACTCACTTCCACTTCCATGGTTCCATTCTCTGCAAAGTCTACTCCCAGATATCTAAAACACTTCACTTCCTCCAATTTTTCTCCATTCAAACTCACATCCCAATTAACTTGTCCCTCAACTCTGTTGAACTTAATAACATTACTCTTATTCACATTTACTCTCAACTTTCTCCTTTCACACTTCCAAACTCAGTCACCAACTTCTGCATTTTCTTATTTGAATCAGCCACCAGTGCTGAATCATCAGCATACAACAAGTGACTCTCTTCCCAGGCCCTCTTATCCCCAACAGACTGCATACTCGCCCCTCTCCAAAACTCTTGCATTTACCTCCCTAACCATCCTATCCATAAACAAATTAAAAAAACCATGGGAACATCACACATGCCTGCTGGAGATTGACCTTCACTGGGAACCAATCACTTTCCTCTCTTCCTACTCGTACACATGCCTTATACCTTTGATAAAAACTTTTCACTGCTTCTAGCACCTTACCTCCCACACTATATACTCTTAAGACCTTCCACAATGCATCTCTATCAACCGTTTCATATGCCTTCCCCAGATCCATAAATGCTACATACAAATCCATCTGTTTCTCTAGGTATTTCTCACACACATTCTTCAAAGCAAACACCTGATTCACACTTCCTCTACCACTTCTGACACCACACTGTTCCTCCCCAATATGATGCTCTGTACATGCCTTCATCCTCTCAAACGATACCCTCCCATACAATTTTCCTGGAATACTCAACAAACTTATGCCTCTGTAGTTTGAACACTCACCTTTATCCCCTTTGCCTTCGTACAGAGGCACTATACATGCATTCTGCCAATCTCAGGCACTTCACCATGATCCATACATACACTGAATATCCTGACCACATCTCCGTCCTTGCTCTATTCATATCCTTTACAAAGCAAACAAACACATAATCTTTAGATGCCATATGTTGTAAAAATGAGCAGGGGCTGGTGGGGAAGTATGGTTTGGCAACTCAACTTGGACCACAACCACAACCCTTACTTCTGCAAAAAAGCCTGCCTGAGAAATGGGGGATGGTATAGCAAGATGTTAACAAGAGTTAGCAGTTTCATAGCATGATTTGAGGTTTCATGATAAAACTTGGCATTTCTTATCAAGACCTCAAGGTTCATAAGTGAAGTGAAGTGAAAGTTTTTACAGTAAAATCCTATTTCACTGCAATATTTTAGATAATTAAATA
Source organism: Panulirus ornatus (assembly GCF_036320965.1). Classification (NCBI taxonomy): domain Eukaryota; kingdom Metazoa; phylum Arthropoda; class Malacostraca; order Decapoda; family Palinuridae; genus Panulirus; species Panulirus ornatus. The sequence continues at coordinate 11,329,279 of NC_092234.1, forward strand.
TTTCAAAACAATAATAATTCATAGTAATACTTTCACAATGATTATTTTACAGCAAAACCAGATATTTAACAAAACTGAACATTTCAAAGGAAGAACTAGATATATCATAGGAAAGAACACATTTCAATGTTGAGTGAAACCTATCTGAAGAATCCTAAAATTCTAATGCCAACCATAAGAGTTCACAACAAAAGCTAGGGCTTTCATCACAAGTCAGAGAAACTAAACAATGTCACAAAAGAAACAAGAGATATCTCAACAAGCATGCAAATTTAAAAGTAAGCTAAAGAAAGCACTCAAAGGTTTTAAAACTAAAATTAAGATTTCAGATTTAAAATAAATTTTACACCAGTAATACATACACCCTTTTTTATGCAGGTTTCAGCAGGCATGGCATATTTAGAAGCAAAGCAGCTCATCCATCGTGATCTTGCAGCCCGTAATGTCCTGGTAGGACCCTCACTCAAATGTAAGGTGGCAGACTTTGGTCTGGCTCGTATCTGTGAGAAGGATGAGTACCACAGCTCCAGTAAGTAACTTACTATCTTGTGGGTGTTGTGAGGAGACAGAATTGTGAAGATGTTAGGTAGGTATCAGTAATGGGAAAGGCAGCAACAGAATAATTTTGTACCATGGGTGGCAGTACTTCTGCAGGAACAATGGCTGTGCTGAGACATTGGTATTGAAAGATAATAATAAAATATACTTACTTCCTTTTTTATCCTAGGATTCTTTTTTGTGTGGCTCCTGGTGCACTCAGGAAGCTAGCCAATTCTGCTTGGTAGGAACACAGGTCAAGATGTATGAAGATGTCATGTGCATGTCTGTGCCAGATGAGTACGGCACATTTATGAAGTATCCAGGGTCTATGAAATGGAAGTTGCATCTTGGGCATGATGGGTCTTGTGATATGATGATTCAGTATTTGTAATGCTGTTGAGATGAATGGTATCCATTACACAGATGGAAAAGTGTGACAAGTACATGCCTGGAAAGCGTAGTTTCAGATGGGTGTGTCTGATGAAATGAGGTTTAAGACTGGGTTTGGAGGGAGGATGTTTAGTGTATACATGTTTTCTGTCATTTTTATTTGGGGGGCCTATGAGTATGAGCTGCCGAGATGTGAAGAAGGGGTTGGTGGTTGGTTTTGGCATGGTTTGAGTGGGAAGGGCCAGATGCTGTTGCAGAGAACTGAGTGCTAAGCATATTGAAGAGAGATTGTATAGGATGCAGTTTCATTCCGTTGTGCAAGAGTAGAATCCTTGTAGTTATCAGGCATCCATGGTTTGGTTTGAAAGCCTTGTTTTGTATGATTTACAGCTTTGACGGGGAAGATGACCAGGCATGTTAGGCATTGTTTAGGGTGTTGTGTATGACCTGTCAGTAGAGCAAACTAAAGGGTTTTTTACCTTGTCCAAAACTGGTGCCTATATGTGTTCTGAGGGTAAGTGGTTTGTTATATCCTGTGTTGATGTTTTTGGTTTTAGAAGTAAATGTATAAGTGCATTGCATGTAATACCCAACATGGTTACAGTTCTACTGAGTGGATGTGGCTGAACATAAAATCTATGGTTATGGGTGGGTGAAAGTTATATTCAAACCTAAGATTATACGTTAATTACCGAATTCACCGCATGTTATTTGCATGGTATTTGTATTGGTGGAGATGGTAGAGGGTGATGATAATTGTGATATGTGATGTCTCCTTCTCTCAACAGATGCCAAGTTTCCCGTGAAATGGACTGCCCCTGAAGCCTTTTTATTCAAATGCTTCACCATTAAATCAGATGTCTGGTCCTTTGGTATTTTGATGATGGAGATCATCACCAATGGTGTCATTCCTTATCCAGGTTAGATCCATGCTTGTAATGTCATAAATATCATTTAAACTTGTTTCTTTGTCTATCTGTCTACTTTTGTCTTTGTCTATCTCTCTTCCGTCTCCTTTCTCTCTCTCTCTTGCCAGTGAAAAATAAAAAAATTGCTTAAAAGACCAACAAAAATATTTCAAACGATGTGGTAAAATCAGTTCCTGATAAATCCAGGGTTGATAATAATGTACTAAGGCTTACAGCAGAGAGAAACAGTGTTATTTCATTAAGCAAATCATATGGTGAGCACTAAGTACTTGTCCTGCTATTAGCAAAATCTCATCACAGTCACTCACAGGTAAGTATTCCCTATCTTTCATAAATGACATCTAACAAGAACCGAGAAGATAAAGAGCATAAAAGTAATGTATATGTCTGAGATTCAGGAGTCATCATAAATGAGAAGCAGAAATTCAAAAACCACATCAAAGAGATAGTGCTACTTTTAAACCAGGTGCTGAGTTGTGTAATAATGGGACTTCTCACTGAGAGAGATAGAATTAATGATGAAAATGCTCAATATAAATATATCCCTATCCACATCGAGGCCCTACAGACCTTTCCATGGTTTACCCAAGATGTTTCACATGCCCTAGTTCAGTCTATTGACAGCATGTCGACCCCGGTATACTACATCGTTCCAATTCACTATATTCCTTGCACACTTCTCACCCTTCTGTATGTTCAGACCCCGATTGCTCAAAATCTTGGAGCAAAAATGGTTATGTTTGAAAGAATGTAATTCCAACAATATTATATGGTTGCGAGGCATGGGCTATAGATAGGTTTGTATGGAGGATGGTGGAGGTGTTGGAAATGAAATGTTTGAGGACACTATGTGGTGTGAGGTGGTTTGATCAAGTAAGTAATGAAAGGGTAAGAGAGATGTGTGGATATAAGAGTGTGGTTGAGAGAGGAGAAGAGGGTGTGTTGAAATGGTTTGGACATATGGAGAGAATGAGTGAGGAAAGGTTGACAAAGAGGATATATTCTTAAGACCTTCCACAAAGCATCTGTATCAGCTCTATCATATGCCTTCTCCAGATCCATGAATGTCACTTGCTAATCCACCTGTTTTTCTAACTTTTTTGCACACTTTCTTCTAAGCAAACACCTGATCAACATATCCTGTACCACTTCTGAAACCACATCAGACCCCCTCAGCCTAGTGCTCTGTACATGCCTTCACCATCTCAATCAATACCCTCCCATACAACTTACCATGTATACTTAACAAACTTATACCCGTGTAGTTTGAACACTCATCTTTATCCCCTTTGCCTATATACAGTGGCACTATACAAGCACTTCACCATAATCCATACGTACAGTGAATATCCTTATCAACCAATCAGCAACACAGTCACCCCTTTTTAATAATTTCAACTCCAATGTGAGAGCAGATGATGTAAGGGGAGTGGGGGAGGAATGGGGTGCATTCAGGGGAGCAGTGATGGCTTGTGCAAAAGATGCATGTGGCATGAGAAAGGTGTGAGGTGGGCAGACTAAAAAGGGCATTGAGTGGTGAGATGAAGAAGTAAGATTGTTAGTGAAAGAGAAGAGAGAGGCGTTTTGACGATTTTTGCAGGGAAGTAGTGTAAATGACTGGGAGAGGTATAAAAGAAAGCGGCAAGAGGTCAAGAGAAAAGTGCAAGAGGTAAAAAAGAGGGCAAATAAGAGTTGGGGAGAGAGAGTATCATCAAATTTTCGAGAATAAAAAGATGTTTTGGAAGGAGGTAAATGGAGTGCGTAAGACAAGAGAACAAATGGGAACATCGGTGAAGAGGGTAAATGGGGAGGCAATAACAAGTAGTGATGAAGTGAGATGGAGTGAGTGTTTTGAAGGTTTGTTGAATGTCTGATGACAGAGTGGCAGATGTGGGGTGTTTTGGATGGGGTGGTTTGCGAAGTGAGAGGGTCAGGGAGAATGGTTTGGTAAACAGAGAAGAGGTAGTGAAAGCTTTGCGGAAGATGAAAGGCCAGCAAGGCAGTGGGTTTGGATGGTATTGCAGTGGAGTTTTTAAAAAAGGGGGTGACTGTGTTGTTGATTGGTTGGTAGGGATATTCAATGTATGAATGGATCATGGTGAAGTGCCTGAGGATCAGCGGAATGCATGCATAGTGCCATTGTATAAGGGCAAAGGGGATAAAGGTGATTGTTGAAATTACAGATGCATAAGTTTGTTAAGTATTCCTGGGAAATTATATGGGAGGGTATTGATTGAGAGGGTAAAGGCATGTACAGAGCATCTGACTGGGGAAGAGCAGTGTGGTTTCAGAAGTGGTAGAGGATGTGTGGACCAGGTGTTTGCTTTGAAGAATGTGTGTGAGAAATACTTATAAAAGCAGATGGATTTGTATGTAGCATTTATGGATCTGGAGAAGGCATATGATAGGGTTGATAGAGATACTTTGTTGAAGGTTTTAAGACTATATGGTGTTGGAGGTAAGTTGCTAGAATCAGTGAAAAGTTTTTACCAAGGATATAAGGAATGTGTACAAGTAGGAAGAGAGAAAAGTGACTTGTTCCCAGTGAATGTCAGTTTGCAGCAGGGATGGATGATGTCTCCATGGTTGCTTAATTTGTTTATGGATGGGGTGGTTAGGTAGGTGAATGCAAGAGTTTTGGAGAGAGGCACAAGTATGAAGTCTGTTGGGGATGAGAGGACTTGGGAAGTGAGTCAGTTTTTGTTTGCTGATGATACAGCACTGGTGGCTAACTTGGGTCAGAAACTGCAGAAGTTGGTGACTGAGTATGGTAAAGTGTGTGAAAGAAGAAAGTTGCAAGTAAATGTGAATAAAAGCAAAGTTATTAGGTTCAGTAGGGGTGAGGGACAAGTTAATTGGGAGGTAAGTTTGAATGGAGAAAAACTGGAGGAACTCAGGTGTTTTAAATATCTAGGAACGGACTTAGCAGTGGATGGAACCATGGAAGCAGAAGTGAACCACATGGTGGGGGAGGGGGCAAAGGTTCTAGGGGCGTTAAAAAATGTGTGGAAGGTGAGAACGTTATCTCGGAGAGCAAAAATGGGTATGGTTGAAGGAATAGTGGTTTCAACAATGTCATATGGTCGCAAGGCATGGGCTATAGATAGGGTTGAGCAGAGGGTGAATGTGTTGGAAATGAGATGTTGGAAGGCAATATATGGTATGAGGTGGTTTGATCGAGTAAGTAATGAAAGGGTAAGAGAGATGTGTGGTAATAAAAAGTGTGGTTGAGAGAGCAGAACAGGGTGTGTTGAAATGGTTTGGACACATGGAGAGAATGAGTGAGGAAAGATTGACAAAGAGGATATGTGTCAGAGGTGGAGGGAAAAAGAAGTGAGAGACCAAACTGGAGGTGGAAGGATGGAGTGAAAAAGATTTTGAGCGATTGGGGCCTGTACTTACAAGAAGGTGAAAGGCGTGAAGGGAATAGAGTGAATTGGAAGGATTGGGATCGATGAGCAGTCAATGGATTGAACCAGGGCATGTGACGCATCTGGGGTAAACCATGGAAAGGGACCTGTGGTTTCGGTGCATTACACATGACAGCTAGAGAGTGAGTGTGAATATGTACATGTGCATAAATGTATATGTCTGTGTATGTATATGTTATGTATACGGTGAAATGTATATGTATGTATATATGCGTGCACGGGCATTTATGTGTATACATATGTAAATGGGTGGGTTGGGCCTTTCCTTCTCTGTTTCCTTGCGCTACCTCGCTGAATGGGAGATGGCGATTAAGTATAATAAATAGAATAATAAATAAATCTAAGGAAGCAAGTAGATAGGTACTTTCTATATCTCCTTCCCTAGACTTTCTCTTTCTCTACAAACAATTATTCCTTTGTGTACTTACAGGAATGAGCAAGCAAGAAGTGATGGACGGTATTCAACAAGGTTATCGGATGGCCAAACCTCAAAACTGTCCTGACAATCTGTATGAGCTCATTTACAGCTGCTGGGCATTTAATCCCACAAATCGGCCCACCTTTGCCTTTATCAATGACTTTCTAATGAACTATGATGTCGCATTAGAAGCCATCTACCATGCTACCAAATCCAATTAGGCAATTACTGAAATGCACTGGTATAAAATGAAAATTAATTCATAGTTTTACTCACTAAATCAATTGCTATTTTTTTTTTTTTTCTTTGTCGCTGTCTCCCGCGTTTGCGAGGTAGCGCAAGGAAACAGACGAAAGAAATGGCCCAACCCACCCCATACACATGTATATACATACGTCCACACACACGCAAATATACATACCTACACAGCTTTCCATGGTTTACCCCAGACGCTTCACATGCCTTGATTCAATCCACTGACAGCACGTCAACCCCGGTATACCACATCGCTCCAATTCACTCTATTGCTTGCCCTCCTTTCACCCTCCTGCATGTTCAGGCCCCGATCACACAAAATCTCTTTCACTCCATCTTTTCACCTCCAATTTGGTCTCCCTCTTCTCCTCGTTCCCTCCACCTCCGACACATATATCCTCTTGGTCAATCTTTCCTCACTCATTCTCTCCATGTGACCAAACCATTTCAAAACACCCTCTTCTGCTCTCTCAACCACGCTCTTTTTATTTCCACACATCTCTCTTACCCTTACGTTACTTACTCGATCAAACCACCTCACACCACACATTGTCCTCAAACATCTCATTTCCAGAACATCCATCCTCCTGCGCACAACTCTATCCATAGTCCACGCCTCGCAACCATACAACATTGTTGGAACCACTATTCCTTCAAACATACCCATTTTTGCTTTCCGAGATAATGTTCTCGACTTCCACACATTCTTCAAGGCTCCCAGAATTTTCGCCCCCTCCCCCACCCTATGAACCACTTCCGCTTCCATGGTTCCATCCGCTGCCAGATCCACTCCCAGATATCTAAAACACTTCACTTCCTCCAGTTTTTCTCCATTCAAACTCACCTCCCAATTGACTTGACCCTCAACCCTACTGTACCTAATAACCTTGCTCTTATTCACATTTACTCTTAACTTTCTTCTTTCACACACTTTACCAAACTCAGTCACCAGCTTCTGTAGTTTCTCACATGAATCAGCCACCAGCGCTGTTATCATCAGCGAACAACAACTGACTCACTTCCCAAGCTCTCTCATCCCCAACAGACTTCATACTTGCCCCTCTTTCCAAAACTCTTGCATTTACCTCCCTAACAACCCCATCCATAAACAAATTAAACAACCATGGAGACATCACACACCCCTGCCGCAAACCTACATTCACTGAGAACCAATCACTTTCCTCTCTTCCTACACGTACCCATGCCTTACATCCTCGATAAAAACTTTTCACTGCTTCTAACAACTTGCCTCCCACACCATATATTCTTAATATATTCTTAAATTGCTATTTATGTCTTGAAAATCACTTTCAATAATTTCATTTAAATGTCATTGGCAATCAGTTTTTACACAATTTCATTCATGTTGTCATAAGACGTTTAACTGGTTGCAACACAGCAACAGAGTTCTTTTTATGTAAATAAGACTTCATCCTGATAGAAAATTAATATGTTCCTTTTTACTACAGGAAATTATGTGACTTATAACATAGGTGGATACAGCTGTCAAGATGACATGCACTACAGTCTGCTTAGAAGTAGCACACTTTCAAAAAATGACCTTATCCATTTGATTTTAGTTTGTCAAACTATTCGGATTAGGGTCTACAATAACCATACAATGGTCACTAGATAAGTCTGTATCTCATGTTTGAAAAGGTTAACCCAAACATCCTGGATAAAAGCACTTTACTGCACCATTCTTAAGCTAGTAATGCTTTTTGGAAGTGTGATTATAGTGGGTGCAAGATTGTAACTCCAAACTATGGTGTGTGAATTAATGTTAGCTGGTTCAAGACTGCCAAAAACTTAAGATGGGTAACATCTCAAACTAGTCTGTACCTGGAAGGGTAAGGACCACTTGGAGAGAAAAAAAAAAAAGAAAAGAAAAAAAAAGCACATGTCGTTTCTTTGAAAATTTTCTTGTAAATTACAAATATGTTGCAATGTTCATCAACAAAATCCAATAGTATGAGATCTCTAAAGTTAAGACTGTTTCTGCACTACATTGGCATGAGACATGGAAGAATAGTTGAGTTACCATACTGTTTGTGGTAGTTTACTGGTAAAAAGTGACAGATTCGCAGGTCATCAAATGAGAATTTTCTAACAGGTACGCAAAATGTTTTACTGAAATGCATCAGAAAGTGGAAAGGAGTGAGAAAGCAATATATACATCTACTTTTTCTAACTGACCAAGGAGCAAGAGTGGGTATGAAGGTGTTCTTTGGTAAATGAGTTTGTATGGAGATGTATGAACTGAAAACTTGGTAAACTATCACTGTGAATGAGCTTATTCATAAGAGACTATGTTAACTGATATAAGAGCTTGCTTTGACAAGTATGAGGTAAGGTGTGAGGGAAGGTGCAGGATATGGCTACCATAATTCATCCTAAGAGGCTAATTCTTGTAGTGCATATTGTGAGACACTTCAAAATACCAAGAAAATAGCACTGGTGATGCATAATAAGTATGAGGATCATGTTGCTACCATGGAATGATAAATGCTTGGACTGTACTGTGTTGGGTGTGTAATGGCCAAGATTGCTTTCTTACAACAGCAGGATAGACATTAATAGTATGTAACTATATGGATAAGCACTTTAACTGTTGTTACCATAGATGAGTATTGCATTGGTGGCTTCTAGTTAACAATGATGTTGATGAAGCTGTTCGCTTAGTTGAATTAGAGGTAGAGGAGGAGGTGGGACAAATAACAAGTTGTTTTGATGATGTGTGCAAGATGGTGAGAAAAGAGGCAAGAGAAGCAAAGAATGTACATAGACTCTGATAGAGATGAACTGTTATAGCATTGGTATGAACAGTTTAGAACTGGAAGTCTTGTGGGAGTTTAGATATTTGGGAGTGAAGTTTACTATGGATGATAGGAGAATTATTGAAGTTTAAAGTCTCACATGGAAGAAAAACTGAAGGAGCACTGAAAGATCTGGTAATGAAAAAAATTTGAGTACTTGTTTCAACTTTTAATGTTTTGATGTGAAACACTTGTTTGAGTGAATGAGGATTAAAGAAAGAAATCAATTACTTGGGATGGATAAATTAGTTCATATAGTTGGAACTGGGAGGACAGATATATCATTAATATATGAGAAGGATATGTGGTAAGAATTAATCATTAGTAAAGAAAGAATAAAATGAAAGTCGTCTAAGACGGTGTGGTCGTTTAGTGTCTGGTAGATGATATATTCGTCACGGAAAGATTCAACAACACAGTTGCTGGTACAAAGTGAAGAGAAAGACTGTGAAAGAGATGAAGAGAGTAAAAAAAAATATATAAGCTAATCGTATGTCAGGTGAAACTGCAAGATACTATCTGTGATCAGATGCCAAGAGACCTTTTTATAAGTGAATGTGAAAGTGTGAAGAGATTTTTAAATGTGACATGATGAATCAACAAGTGCAAGTCAAAAAGGTGGAGGGAATGAGGAGAAGTGGGAGACCAAATTGCAGGTGGGAAGATGGAGTGAAACAGACTTTGAGCAATCGGGGCCTGAACATAAAGGAGGGTGAAAGGCTTGCAAGGAACACAGTGAATTGGAACAATGTGGTATACCAGGGTCGACATGCTGTCAATGGATTGAGCCAGGGCATGTGAAGTGTCTAGGGTAGACCATGGAAAGTTTTGTGGGGCCTGGATGTGGAAAGGGAGCTGTGGTTTCGGTGCATTACACATGACAGCTAAAGACCGAGTGTGAATGAATGTGGCCTTTTGTCTTTTCCTAGCGCTACCTCGTGCGCGCGGGAGGGGGATCCTATTTCATGTGTGTCGGGGTGGTGAAGGGAATGAATAAAGGCAGCAAGTATGAGTATGTACATATGTATATATGTCTGTGTATGTATATGTTAAAATGTATAGGTATGTATATGTGCGTGTATGTATATACATGTGTATGTGGGTGGGTTGGGTCATTCTTTCATCTGTTTCCTTGCGCAACCTCGCTAATGCGGGAGACAGCGACAAAGTATAACAAATACAAATAATATACTTTTATTAGAGAAAGTTCACAATTCAACATACTAAATATGCTTTAGGTTGTTTGTGAGGCAACAATAGATTGTATGACCCAATCTACCCTACGTAAAAAAATAATAGATTCAAAGGTAGTGTGTCATGGATCCTGGATTAATGGCTTCCCAAAGGCTAATAGTTATGAGTACAATATCATACATTCATATTCAATACAAAACTAAAACTAGTCATGCAGACAAAACATAGCAACGATTATCAACCTATTAAGCCTAAACTCCCAACCCCGTATACCAAACCTGGTTTGTGGAATCATGTGGGCAAGGATATAACATCGAGAGAAAAAGAGCAAAGATCTATCAGATTTCATGTAATAATTAAGTCATAAGGTTTCCTTTCATTCAACTATCATTAGTACACTGTCATCACTTCTGCACTAAGAGCATGTCATCTTTGTGGTATCTATCATAACCAGTCAGTTGCTGACACTAAAAAATGAACAGTAGATAGTGAAACTGGGGCAAAGTAGATACAAAGTAGAGAAAGATGGAATGTCACAGCTTACGCCTTACATGTATCAGAAAATGGCTAGACTTGGAACCACACATATCCTGATCATCTGGCTGACTGAGCCATGATGTAGATTCTTTTTTTCTTAACCTACAGAAAAACTCATTGTGGATTCATGGTTGAAAATCCAAGAAACAGAGTATTATGCATTCAAAACTTAATTATATGTACATTTCACCTCAAGTGTAGATCCTTAATATCATAATAGGGCCAGTGAACATTATGATCTTAAGATTTCATTCCCCTATTTCCGGGAAAGCTGTAGGCCTGATGTATGAAAATATGTCAAGGCATTTGGATTACTAAGTTAAAATACCATAAACAGCTTCTATTGTATTCAAAATTTGTTTGCTTATAACTGCACCCGAAGTGTAAGTACCTACTACGAACAGGATCATTAATCCAGACAACCATTAAACACTACATGTCATATTACATGACAATTTACATACTTGGCACTGGAAGTCATCGTGGGAAGGAATAGTTTTCATGGGCTTGTTCTCCATAACCCACCAATATCTTTACGGCTGGTAATGTTTCTTGTTCACTAAACTTGCTTATTACAAAGACTAACACTCTCAGGAAGTAATTCTGAAGTGTAAATGAAGGTACATATAAAAAAAGAGTAAATGTGTAAATTATATTTGTAAATATCTGTAAATAGTAATAATAGTAATGTCTTTTAGTGAAAGTGGGTCATGAGGCAAAGAACCCTCCAATGCACCTATCTCTACGGCCCCTGAGAGGAATTTTATCAGGGGGTACAAAGTTTCTTTTGGGTCACCTTCCCTTCAACATTAGTTATCCTGTTTTTATCCAAAACAGTCTTATGCTGTGAGCTGTAAGGCCAAAAAGGGCATGGAAATGAGAGAGGGGTGGAATGGAGTGCTCTGTTGATTTTTTGAGATCCCAGAAAATTCCCAGGCCCCCTTTTGGACCCCGGGGCCTTGGTACAATATACCCCCTGCAACTCTCCCCCTCTCAGAGGCCCTGCCTACCTCACTCCCTTTTCCCATCAACTCTAACAGGTGAATTACACAACATTAGTTTAGGGGCCATCTATTAGCCATATAAGTTATGTTGACTCACTTGTTTCTATGTATCTTTTACATCTATATGAATTTCTTTCATACACAATAATGAGTCATAATTGAGTTTGCATCAGATGTGTACCTTCATACTTCCATCTGCCTCCTTCCTCAGTCCATCACCCCTTGCCAGGCCCTCTACATGTTAATTTCAACAATATACCATGGCCATTTGAATTTCATTAACTTGTACATCTTAATTTTACATGTGCTGTTTCTTATATTTCACAATGGGACACAAAATTTGGGGAACTCATATTTTGCCCAAATAGTGAATCAAGAATAGAGGTTTGCATAATCTTTATGGGATACATAATAAAGAACCAATGTCTGTTTTAATACCTACAATAAATTGTAGCTTTAAACACCCATGTACTTTATGGACCTCTGTGGTGTACATTAGCGCTGCTGACCGTGAAGCATTCATGGACCACCAGCAGTGAAGCACACAGGTACAAATCCTGGTTGCAGTAGTCAGTCTACAGTCATACCAGCTATTCAACCTTCCCTCAGGGTTGGTTGATAAATTTGGGAACCTGGCCTGAGATAGGCTATGTATATATGTATTTTTTTCATCTTTGATCATCGTCTCCCACGTAAGTGAGATAGCTCAAGGAAACAGACAAACAAAGGCCACATATGCTCATATCCACACACAAGCTGTCATGTGTAATGCACTGAAACCAAAGCTCCCTATCCACATCCAAAGCCCCATTGACCTTTCCATGGTGTACTCCATGCATTTCACATGCTGTGGTTCAGTCCAATAACAGAATACTGACCTAAGTACACCAAATCATTCCAATTCACGCTTTTCTGTGCGCACCTCTCACCCTCCTGCATGCTGAAGACCCAATCGCTCAAAGCCTTATTCACTCCAACCTTCCATCTCCAATTTGGTTTCTCCATTCTCCTTGTTCCCTCCAATCATGACACTTATATCCAAACAATTTCAACACACCCTTTTCTGCTCTCTCAACCACACAATTTTTATCACCAAACATCTCTCTTGAAAGTTGATGGAGAGAGGTGGGTGATTATTAGTGCATATGCACCTGGGCATGAGAAGAAAGATCATGAGAGGCAAGTGTTTTGGGAGCAGCTGAATGAGTGTGTTAGCGGTTTTGATGCACGAGACCGGGTTATAGTGATGGGTGATTTGAATGCAAAGGTGAGTAATGTGGCAGTTGAGGGAATAATTGGTATGCATGGGGTGTTCAGTGTTGTAAATGGAAATGGTGAAGAGCTTGTAGATTTATGTGCTGAAAAAGGACTGATGATTGGGAATACCTGGTTTAAAAAGCGAGATATACATAAGTATACTTATGTAAGTAGGAGAGATGGCCAGAGAGCGTTATTGGATTACGTGTTAATTGACAGGCGTGCGAAAGAGAGACTTTTGGATGTTAATGTGCTGAGAGGTGCAACTGGAGGGATGTCTGATCATTATCTTGTGGAGGCTAAGGTGAAGATTAGTATGGGTTTTCAGAAAAGAGGAGTGAATGTTGGGGTGAAGAAGGTGGTGAGAGTAAGTGAGCTTGGGAAGGAGACCTGTGTGGGGAAGTACCAGGAGAGACTGTGTACAGAATGGAAAAAGGTGAGAACAATGGAAGTAAGGGGAGTGGGGGAGGAATGGGATGTATTTAGGGAATCAGTGATGGATTGCGCAAAAGATGCTTGTGGCATGAGAAGAGTGGGAGGTGGGCTGTTTAGAAAGGGTAGTGAGTGGTGGGATGAAGAAGTAAGAGTATTAGTGAAAGAGAAGAGAGAGGCATTTGGACGATTTTTGCAGGGAAAAAATGCAATTGAGTGGGAGAAGTATAAAAGAAAGAGACAGGAGGTCAAGAGAAAGGTGCAAGAGGTGAAAAAAAGGGCAAATGAGAGTTGGGGTGAGAGACTATCAGTAAATTTTAGGGAGAATAAAAAGATGTTCTGGAAGGAGGTAAATAGGGTGCGTAAGACAAGGGAGCAAATGGGAACTTCAGTGAAGGGCGTAAATGGGGAGGTGATAACAAGTAGCGGTGATGTGAGAAGGAGATGGAATGAGTATTTTGAAGGTTTGTTGAATGTGTCTGATGACAGAGTGGCAGATATAGGGTGTTTTGGTCGAGGTGGTGTGCAAAGTGAGAGGGTTAGGGAAAATGATTTGGTAAACAGAGAAGAGGTAGTAAAAGCTTTGCGGAAGATGAAAGCCGGCAAGGCAGCAGGTTTGGATGGTATTGCAGTGGAATTTATTAAAAAAGGGGGTGACTGTATTGTTGACTGGTTGGTAAGGTTATTTAATGTATGTATGACTCATGGTGAGGTGCCTGAGGATTGGCGGAATGCGTGCATAGTGCCATTGTACAAAGGCAAAGGGGATAAGAGTGAGTGCTCAAATTACAGAGGTATAAGTTTGTTGAGTATTCCTGGTAAATTATATGGGAGGGTATTGATTGAGAGGGTGAAGGCATGTACAGAGCATCAGATTGGGGAAGAGCAGTGCGGTTTCAGAAGTGGTAGAGGATGTGTGGATCAGGTGTTTGCTTTGAAGAATGTATGTGAGAAATACTTAGAAAAGCAAATGGATTTGTATGTAGCATTTATGGATCTGGAGAAGGCATATGATAGAGTTGATAGAGATGCTCTGTGGAAGGTATTAAGAATATATGGTGTGGGAGGCAAGTTGTTAGAAGCAGTGAAAAGTTTTTATCGAGGATGTAAGGCATGTGTACGTGTAGGAAGAGAGGAAAGTGATTGGTTCTCAGTGAATGTAGGTTTGCGGCAGGGGTGTGTGATGTCTCCATGGTTGTTTAATTTGTTTATGGATGGGGTTGTTAGGGAGGTAAATGCAAGAGTCCTGGAAAGAGGGGCAAGTATGAAGTCTGTTGGGGATGAGAGAGCTTGGGAAGTGAGTCAGTTGTTGTTCGCTGATGATACAGCGCTGGTGGCTGATTCATGTGAGAAACTGCAGAAGCTGGTGACTGAGTTTGGTAAAGTGTGTGGAAGAAGAAAGTTAAGAGTAAATGTGAATAAGAGCAAGGTTATTAGGTACAGTAGGGGTGAGGGTCAAGTCAATTGGGAGGTGAGTTTGAATGGAGAAAAACTGGAGGAAGTGAAGTGTTTTAGATATCTGGGAGTGGATCTGTCAGCGGATGGAACCATGGAAGCGGAAGTGGATCATAGGGTGGGGGAGGGGGCGAAAATTTTGGGAGCCTTGAAAAATGTGTGGAAGTCGAGAACATTATCTCGGAAAGCAAAAATGGGTATGTTTGAAGGAATAGTGGTTCCAACAATGTTGTATGGTTGCGAGGCGTGGGCTATGGATAGAGATGTGCGCAGGAGGATGGATGTGCTGGAAATGAGATGTTTGAGGACAATGTGTGGTGTGAGGTGGTTTGATCGAGTAAGTAACGTAAGGGTAAGAGAGATGTGTGGAAATAAAAAGAGCGTGGTTGGGAGAGCAGAAGAGGGTGTTTTGAAGTGGTTTGGGCACATGGAGAGAATGAGTGAGGAAAGATTGACCAAGAGGATATATGTGTCGGAGGTGGAGGGAACGAGGAGAAGGGGGAGACCAAATTGGAGGTGGAAAGATGGAGTGAAAAAGATTTTGTGTGATCGGGGCCTGAACATGCAGGAGGGTGAAAGGAGGGCAAGGAATAGAGTGAATTGGAGCGATGTGGTATACAGGGGTTGACGTGCTGTCGGTGGATTGAATCAGGGCATGTGAAGCGTCTGGGGTAAACCATGGAAAGCTGTGTAGGTATGTATATTTGCGTGTGTGGACGTGTGTATGTACATGAGTATGGGGGGGGGGGGGGTTGGGCCATTTCTTTCGTCTGTTTCCCTGCGCTACCTCGCAAACGCGGGAGACAGCGACAAAGTATAAAAAAAAAAAAAAAAAAAAATCTCTCTTTCCCTTTCATTACTTAATCAAACCACCTCACACCATATATTGTCCTCAAGCATTTAATTTCCAACACATCCACCCTCCTCCGCACAACCCTATCTATAGCCATTGCTTTGCAACCATATAATATTGTTGGAACTATTCCTTCAAACAAACCCATTTTTGCTCTCTTAGATAATGTTTCTCTTTCCATGCATTCTTCATCACTCAAAGAAGCTTTGCCCTCTCCCTCACCCTATGACTCACTTCTGCTTCCATGGTTCCATTCACCACCAAGTCCACTCTCAGATATCTAAAACACTTATCTTCTTCCAATTCTTCTCCATTTAAACTTGCATCCCACCTAACTTGTCACTCAACCCTGCTGAACCTAATAATATCTTGCTTTTATTCACATTTACTCCCAATTTTCTCCTTCCACACACACTCTACCAAACTCAGTCACCAACTTCTGCAGGTTCTCACTCAAATCATCTGCACCAATGGCGAACAATAAATGACTTATTTCCTAGGCCCTCTCATCCCCTCTGGCATTTACTTCCCTAGCCACCTCATCCATAAACAAATTAACAACTATGGTCACATAACACACCCTTACTGCAGACTGACCTTCACTGGGAAATGATTACTCTCCTCTCTCCCTACTCATACACATGCCTTACACTCATGATAAAAGACTTCTCACTTCTAGCAGCTTACCTCCCACACCATACATTTTTAAGACCTTCCACAAAGCACCTCTATCACCCCTATCATATGCCTTCTGCAGATCCATACATGCCACAAACAGAATCACCTGTTCCTTTTAATTATCTTTCACACATTCTTCAAAGCAAACACCTGATCCACACATCCTCTACCACTTTTGAAACCACACTGCTCTTCCCCAATCTGATGCTCCGTACATGCCTTCACCCTCTCAGTCAATACCCTCCCATACAATTTTCCAGGTATACTCAACAAACTTATGCCTTTGTAGTTTGAACACTCACCTTTATCCCCAATGCCTTTACACACTGGCACCATATGTGCATTCCACCAATCCCTCGGCACTTCACCATGATCCATACATACAGAGAATATCATTACTAGCGAATCGACAACACAGTCACCCCCTTTCTTACTAAAGTCAACTGCAAGAGTATCCACTCACGTCGCCTTGCTGGATTTCATTTTCAGTACAGCTTTCACCACCCCTTCTCTCTTTAACAAACCACTAACCTTGACTGTCTCACTTCACACAGCACCCCGACCAAAACACTTTACATCTGCCACACTATTATCAAACACATTTAACAATCTTAAGTAAAACACTCATTCCATCTCCTCCTTACTACCTGTGATCACTTCCCCTTTTGCCTCCTTCACTGATGTTCCCATTCATTCTCTTGTCTTTTGCACATTATCTACATCCTTCAAAAACATTGATTTATCCTCTCTAAAGTTTAATGATATTCTCTCACTTCAACTTTCATTTGTTCTCTTTCAACCCCTGCAACTTCCTCTTGACCTCCTGTTGCTTTCTCTTATATATCTCCCAATCATCTGCACTCCTTCCTTGTAAGTACTGCCCAAATGCCTCTTTTTTTCCTCTTTCACTGGCAACGTTACTTCTTCATCCCACCACTTACCATCTTTGCTAATCTGCCCGCTTCTCAAGCCACATGCATCTCTTGCACATGCCATCACCCACTCCCCTTACTTCATTTGTTCTCACCTTTTACCATTCTGCACTCAATCTCTCCTGATGTTTCTTCACACAAATTTACTTCCTAAAGCTCACTTCCTCTCACGTCCCCAACATTGTCTCCTCTTTTTCAAGGTAGAATTCTTTCTCCCTTACATAAATAATCCTTTATTGGATTTCACCAATCAGCTGAAAATACACAGCTGAGGTACAGATATCACAGAAATGGTTGGTCAGGATAGTTACCAGTTAACTATACATGCAAGAGCTTAAGATAATGGAAAGCTGGATACTTCCATATGCATATGATTGAGGTACATCTAGACAGACAAGGTGCAGATATGCAAAGATGTTTACAGAGTAAATAGTATGGTTTTCATACATTAGGAACTTGTTTGAACATTAAGTGATACACGTTACCTTAATTCTGTAGACATAATCGTAGACTTAAAGCAAAACATTTATCATTATTCTTAAATGTTATTCATAACAATGTTTCAAACCGATGTAATCAGAAAATCATTCCATATGTTAACAATCCAGACGAAAAATAAAAGTCTAACCACATTTGAGGTAAAACATTTTCCCATGTCGAAAAATTACGATGACTGAAATCAGATGAATTAAGTAGCCTATTCAACACGTTCAAAACAAATGATAATTTTGAATATTTGAATTATATCACCTATTAACCTTCTCTTTTCTAAGCTAAACATATTAAGTACTTTAGTCAACTCTTGGAGTATTTGCTTCTTAGTGGGGAAATCATCTTGGTAGCTAGATGCTACACCTTGTCCACTCTGTCTTTTTTCAAGGAAGGTGTCGAAAACCTAACCCAATATTCTTTACTGGGATGCATCGCACCAATGAATTCCATAAAGAGGATTATTTTCCTAGGTTTAAATTCGAATGCCCTCCCTATGAATCTGAAGACTTTTGTTCACTCCTAGGCTTAAATTCGAATGCCCTCTCTATGTATCTGAAGAATTTTGTCACTCTTTTCACTGCTGACTTGGCTTAAAAGTCGTCATAGAATATTATGGCCAAATCTTTTTCATTTACCTTTTGCAGCTCAACAAAATTTAACCTGTTTCTTACCATCTTGCTTTTACAACCAATATATAAAACTACACTTACTGATATTAAAATTCATGGGCCACCAATGAACCTAGTACATCAGTTTGTCAATGTCAGTTTGAAGATTCTCATGTTCATCTGTGGATTTATTTCTCAGCTTGTTATTATCTGCAAAGTTCAAATGCAGCTCATTATGAATGTCATTAACATATATATATGACAAAGAGAACCGATCCTAAAATTGATACCTGTTGCGCACTTGTTGCATCAAAGCATTCTATGGCGTGACCCTTGATTGTAACACTTTATGGCCAGTCAATCAATTACCTAACCATCAAAGTTCAACTCAATGTATAGCATGTGACTTAACCTTTGCTAGTTACCAGTGGTGTCTGTAAGGCTAAGTCTTCGGCCTCTTGCTCAATATGATCAATGTTAATGACTCGAAAGAAGTATTACGTTCATACCTGTATACACACACGGATAATTCCATGGTCATAAGTTAGGAAGATTGCCCAGACTTGACAAGGAAGAAAAAGGCAAAGATATAAACACAATCGGGCAGCAATGTGTGTTTGAGAGGGACTTAGGGAGTCCAAATCAATCCTTAACCTGTTACTAGAACACCTCAAGAGAGTTGTTAAGGTAGACACAATGCTGTCTACCGGCAAATGTCAAAATACTTTGGCACGCTCATAAGGAAACGAGAGTATTGACGGCGGAAGAAAAAAATGTGTTAGAGAAGTACTGGATAAGGAAATGTCCACCACCTATTTACTAATACTATGCAATACCACGACCCCTTGATGGGATTTCTGCTGCTTTAAGGGTGCATTCCAAACTGAAAGCACGGTAAGGTAAGAAAAAGTTCACGATAGGCTGTTCTGTTCGTCCATTGACAATGATATGGGGATGCGTTAGGTTGCCTAAGGTCTAATTAAAGAAATCTAGGGCCAATATGCCGGATTCCATGGCTGGGAGTTAGATAAGGTCAAATGATAGGAAAGTTTTAACCCAACATTGTTCTACCTAGACTTCATGGAAGCGAAGGGTTGGAGCTCTTCCTAAGACCCCGATAGTTTTAAGTTAACGCACGTGAAATGGGTATTTTCGCTCGTGAGAATTGCTATTTGTATGAATATATTTTCTCTAGAAAAAAAATTGAAAAAATTGCCATGAGTCAATAAAGACAAATAGTCTGCAATATAGTACTTGGCCCTCCGGTGCCGTTTAATCAGCAAAATAACCTTTGCTTTCTGATCACGAATGAACTTTTTCACTCGTTTCCGCTTCCAACATATAGGTTATCTCTTATCGCCAACCCGCCTTTCAACTGTGTTGAGTCAGACAATAAAGATATCGGTCGATTAAACATGACAGTTTCTATCACACCTGGCACCATGCCAGAGTATGACAACACTATGTTATGCGCTGATAAACTTTCAATATCGTTACCCACGTCCGAAAAAGAAGTACATACGAAAGGATAATATCATCGTCAGCCATTCGTCGCTAGTAAAGGCACGTGTCGACCTAAGTAAATTTCAACAGGTGAGATGCTCAATCATCAGTACACGTGTGGAAATGGTGATAGCTATTCTTATCATTAAGTGCACAAACCACCTAAATATCGTCACACGACATAGCATTTTGGGTAGTTTGACAGAAAAACAACTTAACCGATGATTTTTCAGCTCTATTCAATCCATCTCTAATACATATATATATATATATATATATATATATATATATATATATATATATATATATATATATATATATATATATCCCTGGGGATAGGGGATTTAGAATACCACGTATTCCCTGCGTGTCGTAGAAGGCGACTAAAAGGGGAGGGAGCGGGAGGCTGGAAATCCTCCCCTCTCGTTTTTTGTTTTTTTTTTAATTTTCCAAAAGAAGGAACAGAGGGGGACCAGGTGAGGATATTCCACAAAGGCCCAGTCCTCTGTTCTTAACGCTACCTCGCTAACGCGGGAAATGGCGAATAGTTTAAAATAAATAAATAAATAAATATATATATATATATATATATATATATATATATATATATATATATATATATATATATATTCCTATGAGTCCATGGGGAAAATGAAACATCATAAGTTCCCAAGTGTAATAATCACATCATCAGGGGAGACACTAGATTGTCCTGGAGGGGGGGGGGGGGGCTAATGTTCTGAGCGTTAAAGAATGTGTGGAAGGCGAGAACGTTATCTTGCAGAGCAAAAATGGGTATGTTTGAAGGAATAGTGGCTCCAACAATGTTATATGGTTGAAAGGCATGGGCTATAGATAGGGTTGTGCGGAGGAGGGCAGATGTGTTGGAAATTATATGTTTGAGGACCATACGTGGTGTGAGGTTATTTGATCGAGTAAGTAATGAAAGGGTAAGAGAGATATGTGGAATTATAATGTGGTTGAGCAGAAGAGGGTGTGTTGAAATGGTCTGGTCACATGGAGAGGATGAGTGAGGAGAGATTGACAAAGAGGATATACGTGTCAGGGGTGGAGGGAAGGAGAAACGGGAGACCAAATCAATGGTGGAAGGATGGAGTGAAAAAGATTTAGAGCGATCGGGGCCTAAACATACAGGAGGGTGAAAGGCGTGCAGGAAATAGTGAATTGGAACTGTGGAGCCTGGATGTGGAAAGGGAGCTGGTTTCGGTGCATTACACATGACAGCTAGAGACCGAGTGTGAACGAATGTGGCCTTTGTTGTCTTTTCCAAGAGCTACATCGCAGGGGAAAGAGAGATGATGAAATTTTTCTTTTTAACTCAACTTTAATTCATCACGTATATATAGCCTTAGCTGTACCATATTCGCTATCTCTTACGTTCTCGCTTAATGTATTTACATGCTCTCTCTCTCTCTCTCTCTCTCTCTCTCTCTCTCTCTCTCTCTCTCTCTCTCTCTCTCTCTCTCTCTCTCCTCTCTCTCTCTCTCTCTCTCTCTCTCTCTCTCTCTCTAAGGGCAATAATGTTTGTGAATTTCACCAGGATTGGTACCTGTCCCGATTTTCCCGGCTTAAGAGCTTTCACAGACCTATCTTTCAATTTTACCCATTGGGGCTTAAACTTGGAAACTAACCAATATATCACAAACTAAGGAGCTACATTCAACGCGCGTCCGAGACCTCTCTTAAATTAGGTTCTACTGAGAAACTGGGGACCGGTTCGGTTCTAAAGACATTCCCTAAGATCATGGCCCTTCCTACTGCGAACGGAAATCTCAATTTTGGTACCATACTTAGGTAACGAACAGGAAGCGACCAACTGTAATCGTCTGGTCTGTAAGGTACTCGATGATAAAGATAACCAGAAAGCGAATGGGCGACTTCCTGCAAAGCAACATTTAGCCGAGTGAAAACAAAGATTTAGGTGAAAAGTCAGGTGTAAAGACCCCCCTTACATTTCTATGAGAGTGACCTGCTCTAGAGAAAAAAGAAAGTTTTACGGATTTTTGTACCTGTACGCCAGAGGCACTTTGACACTACAACAGATGGGAGGCTGATTAAGAAGCCTGATTACCGGGCAGGAATAATGGAGGCTCATTCAACTAAAAGAATCTTAATGACAGGAAAAATGGACATATGTCTAAGGAGCCTTCTAGAAATAGAATGATTTGCCAAGAGTGGATTTCATTTTTTTTTTTTTTTTTAATATATCTGTAAGACACGAGGGAAGCAAAATGCGACGAGGATTGCATTAACTTACAAGGGGACATAGACAAATTCGGTGAGATTATTAATGGTTATTGAAACTCAACCCAAACAAATGGAATTCCGTTAAGACAGGGTGAAGGGCCTCCTTATGAATATCATTTAGCACTATACACGCTGCAGGAATTTATGTGCACAAGGAACTTGGAAGATGACAACGTACCTAACCTGTTGCCAGTGTCTAATATGAAAAGACTAAAATTTAGACATACTGTCTACTTGAAAAACCATAGAATAGCAGCATTCAAACAAAATCATAAAGGTGTTCCAACAGGCTGTTCACATTCTACATACACGAGAATCATGACCTATGGTCAAACGGAGCAACTACCCAGGGGCCCAATGGCCGTCAAGGACCAAAGCGAGGCCCTTGCTTGGCTTTGTCAACAATCCAATCAGAGCACTCAGCCGCACGTTCTTTTCATAAGCGATCCAACTAGAGCACACAGTCGCACGTTCCTTCCATTCTTTGTTCGTATCTCTTAATTCTGAAGTGTCAGAACAATCTATCCAACGTGCAAAACCTTGGCAAGCATTTTCATTTGTTTCCATGGGTAACTAACTATGTAGAGGCTCCCTAGCTACATGTAAATAGTATGTGGGGTGGGACGTGTTACTGTAGCCGCCCTTCTGATAATAGAAAAGCAGATGTGGTAGTTAGATCATGGTCTCAAATTAGGCGATTCGGTGAATGGGATTTGGTAAGTCTGACCAAAGGACTGGCTTGACCCTCTTTCACAACTTTCCCGTGCAAACAGGTACAGTGATAAAGTATGACGTCACATGTGCCCAATGTATCACGTTCCACTCTGATTAGAGAATAAGATTGATCGATTTCATAAATTACGGGAAGTAAGGGATGTACAGTGCAAGTCGATTGCAAAGTTTTCCAGTAACCAATATGCTGCAATACTTTAATTAATTTGCGCAGGTAATCTGAACAGATACAATAGAGGGGTGTACGTTACATAGAAATTTACTACTTTATGATGAATAGTGAGAGCGAATTAAGAGAAATATGACAGGCGAGAATATATATATATATATATATATATATATATATATATATATATATATATATATATATATATATATAACAATGATAGCCTTGAAGGGCCTCAGCTGGCCGTGCTGTCTCAGTTAACACAAAATATAACAAGAGGAACAATAGCTGACTAGTAATAACAAAGCAAGGTTTACATGCGATACCTTGTCGACAGTAATAACAACAGGCTGGGTAATGTTTCTAGAAGGTTGGGCCCTGGGGTCATCAAGTACACGCCACAGCTTAAACTACCATGAGTTGCCAAATAATCTAAAACACCAAGGCGACACTGGCAAACATTACACTGCTACAGCTTACCCTGCCGACTTTACCAAAGGGGAGTACTCATATCGCCGACACCATGGTGTAGTGAGTGATCAGGTCAGGTCTTCATCATCAGGCCAAGTTCCAGCAGCGTAAATTATGTCAGTAGTGCCTGTGTCCCACTCCATCGTTAAAAATATCAGGATTTTCCACGATGGTACCTGGAAAATGTACGAACAAGTATTTTCACCTAATTCACAGAATAATGGATATATATATATATATATATATATATATATATATATATATATATATATTTTTTTGCATGGGTGCCATCCTTGCAGGACTGAGATACATGATACTGAGTAATATGACTCCCGCAAGAAGTATTTCGCCAAGTGCATTCGAGTAACTAAGCTGGGTTCTCAATCCTCGCCGTTCCGCTTCTGCGACTAGCATTATTAGCCAGAATGGTCCAATAATTGGACAAAGCTCAAGATGTTGATTATACTGCGGTAAGTGTTTGGCATTCCTGAATATTCTGACATGATTGGTAATGGGCGTAAATCGTGATTATTGGTACAATTCTATTACGAAGTCGTATCTGGAGGGAATTTGGTGAAATGTGTGAGTGAGATATTATCGAAAAAATGGGTAATCTAAAGCCGTGAACAACGATTCCATCATGGAACTGTATGGTGATTCTGGAATCTAGGCTCAATGATAATATTTGTGATGGACGTAAAATAGTACTTAAAATAGCACTTAAGACAACAGTACAACATATGTGCAGTGATAGATTCCTTATTTAAAGAATGGTACGTTAAGCACTTCAAGTAAAAGACTGTGCTTAAACAAGTAAATTTTGAACATTGAATTAGAAAAAGGTTGAATGAGAGGTTTGGGCTGAAAATATGTAAATTCAGTGGTAAAAAAAGATCCAAATAATGTGTCCGGGAGGGAATGGTACGGCTGTACAAAAGCACCCCTGACGACAGAATCCACGTCGAAATATCATGATGTAGGAATAAATTAGTTGTTTATATCAGGCTATTATCTACCATTTCATAGCTAAAAATCCGCCATCAGACACTAACTGATGAGATGATGTATGGTCATTAACTTGAGTTTGTTTTCTTAAATATGAGATTGAAAAATCTGCTGAACCGTAACTGACAACAGTGTACAAAACATATATGTATATTTGCGTGTGTGGACGTGTGTATGTACATGTGTATGGGGGGGGGGGGTTGGGCCATTTCTTTCGTCTGTTTCCTTGCGCTACCTCGCAAACGCGGGAGACAGCGACAAAGTAAAAAAAAAAAAAAAAAAAAAAAATATATATATATTTTATTTTATTTCATTTTATTATGCCTGATGGCTATTTCCTGCGTCAGCGAGGCCAGGAAACTGAAGAATGGCCCATCCACTCACACACACATCAACATATGCATTCACATATATACATATGTACATATACTTGCTTGCCTTATCATGAAGATATATGCCCAATCACCACGAAAAAATGTGTAAATCGTGGTAAACACAAGTGAGAGTTTCTAAGTTTTATATTATCCTAGCGTTTCGGCTTGCATAGAGGCCTCCTTCAGAGAAACTGAATAAGATACACACATACTAGTGTAATATACTCCCGCAAGAAAGTACTACCTCGCCACTGCATTCCCTATTCTCAGCTGGCGGTTTCTCATTCCTCCGCCGTGTTCCCCTGCCTTCTGCGACTAGCCATTTTTGCCAAATGTCCCATATAACTTACAAAGCGCTCAAGACTGTTTATTACTTCTTCCGTGTACGTGTTGGCATTTCCACAAATTTCTCACTATGATTTTAGTTATGGAGCCGTAAATCGTGATTTTGGTACAATATTCTATTACGAAGTCGTAATTCATGATTCTGGTAACATCTGCAATCACAAAGCCGTGAACATTCCATCATGGAACCATGATCGTGATTCTGGAATATTCTAGTCTCCGTACAATGATTTAATACTTTTTGTATTGGTCGTAAAATAGTAACTTAAACACTTTGCTACACAACTAAGCCAAGTACCAAACATATTGCAGTATAAGATTCCTTATTTTAAAGAATGGTACCGTTCAAGCCACTTTCATTCACTTAAGCACTGTGCCCTTACAAACAAGTATCAGTTCTGTTGTAATCACTTTGAATTAAAATAACGGTTGCAAAACTGAGGAGCTTGGCTTGAAAATATTGTTATATTCTAGTGCCGTAAAAACAAGATTCCAAAAGTAAAGAATCTGTCTCCGGGATATGACCAATGGTTAGCGGCTGTACAATAAAGCACCCACTGACATAAGTTAAGATACCACGCCACAATATCATGATGTAGGATAATTAGTTGTTATATAATTCACTCTATTATCTACCATTTCATATGCTACAAAATCTCTCTCCTCATCCAGACCTACAACTGGATACGTATGATGTATGGCCATCTTCGATTAACTTTTATTTCTTTTCTTAAATATGAGATTATAAAATTTCCTTTCTCATCCATTATACCTCACACCACGAGGTGTGGCAAAAACAATTAGGTTGGGGGAGGGGGCTCAAAAATATATCAATATTACAGTAAATAAATAAATAAATAAATATGTGCTGGAAATGAGATGTTTGAGGACAATGTGTGGTGTGAGGTGGTTTGATCGAGTAAGTAACGTAAGGGTAAGAGAGATGTGTGGAAATAAAAAGAGCGTGGTTGAGAGAGCAGAAGAGGGTGTTTTGAAATGGTTTGGGCACATGGAGAGAATGAGTGAGGAAAGATTGACCAAGAGGATATATGTGTCGGAGGTGGAGGGGACGAGGAGAAGAGGGAGACCAAATTGGAGGTGGAAAGATGGAGTGAAAAAGATTTTGTGTGATCGGGGCCTGAACATGCAGGAGGGTGAAAGGAGGGCAAGGAATAGAGTGAATTGGAGCGATGTGGTATACCGGGGTTGACGTGCTGTCAGTGGATTGAATCAAGGCATGTGAAGCGTCTGGGGTAAACCATGGAAAGCTGTGTAGGTATGTATATTTGCGTGTGTGGACGTATGTATATACATGTGTATTGGGGTGGGTTGGGCCATTTCTTTCGTCTGTTTCCTTGCGCTACCTCGCAAACGCGGGAGACAGCGACAAAGCAAAAAAAAAAAAAAAAATTATATTTATATATATATATATATATATATATATATATATATATATATATATAAATATATTACAGTATGGGGCATGAGAAAAGTGTAAAAAAATACATTGCTTGCCAACTTAAGAACATAAGAAGTGAGGACACTGCAAGAGGCCTATTGGCCCATGGTGAGCAGGTCCTGAGTCTGTCCACCGTACAACCAACCGCCTGAACCCATTGAACATCCAACTTTCGTTTAGAGGCAGACACAGTTTTTACTACTATACTTGGCACCTTGTTCCATATCTACGACCCTAATCCCGAACCAATATTTACCAACATCAGACCTGATTTTTTTTTTTCTAATTAAATCCATTATTTCCTGTCCCATCCAGGGAGCGCCATTCAAAAATTTATTCATGTTACCTACATTAATGCCCATTACCCATTTAAAAACTTCAATCATATCCTCCTCTTAAGTGAGAGTAAATTCAGTCTTTTTAACTTTTCTTCATAAGTGAAGCTTCAAATTCCAGGGATCATTCTTGTTATTCGCCTTCATGCTCTAAACAATCTATATCAACTGCAGAGCACGGAGCCCAAAACTGTACCGCACGATCCAAATGTGGTCTCACCAACGTAAGATAAAGCTACAAAAATACTCTAGAAGTTTTACTGCTAACAGTCCTATTAATGAACCCTAACATCCCATTAGCTTATTACACACTGTAATACACTGTTGCCGCAGCTAAGATCCTTGCTCACCAGTAACTAAATCTCTTTTGCATTTCGTTTTACCAATAGTAATATTGTCCAGTTTGTAATCAGTGTTCCTGTCTTTACCCACACTGTTGTACATTTATTTATGTTAAATTCCATTTTCCATGAGCCCGCCCATTCTGATAATCTATTAAGTCCCTCTGCAAATTCACTGAATTTTCATCTGAGTCAATTATGGCCCATCATCTAGTGATCCATCAGAGCAAGACCAACACGTGACGGTCCATCAGAGCAAGACCACCACGTGACGGTCCACCATCTAGTGGTCCATCAGAGAAAGACCAACACGTGACGGTCCATCAGAGCAAGACCACCACGTGACGGTCCACCATCTAGTGGTCCATCAGAGAAAGACCAACACGTGGCGGTCCATCAGAGCAAGACCACCACGTGACGGTCCACCATCTAGTGGTCCATCAGAGCAAGACCAACACGTGACGGTCCACCATCTAGTGGTCCATCAGAGCAAGACCAATTAGAATGTGGTAAAACAATGGCGTACTGAAGATGAAGTTGTTTTAGAACTAACTGTGTAGTGAGGATGGGACTGCAGTGATAGGAGGATTTAGTGAATACAGGTATTTTCCTGCTGAAGCATTCCATACAGATTACTACATCCCTTAAAAGACACCGGGCAGCAGAAAACGTCGGATACAGGAATGACTGAATATTTGGTGTATAACTGAAAGATTCATATCATGAAATATGAATCAGCTTTTAAATCTTCGATTTGTAAAAAAAAAAAAAAAAAACAAGAAGATTCAACCTTCCATCTTACTCCAAATACCGTCATCATACCTCCCAAACGTATTTCCAAGGCAAGGTTGTTAGGTCTGGTTACGATACTAACCTAACCGAGCTTGGAAAAAGATTTCCTTTGTTTCAGAGTCCCGACTGCTTTGAAGGACTTCAATGTTATGCGGTAACAGGAATGTGGTAAACCACACAGATAAAATGTAAACCAGCTAAAATGATTCCTTCATTGCGTAACTATGAGGATAGATTGTGAGAATTAAACTTATTTTCTCTACGGAAGATGTGTCTTCGAGACATTTCTTAAATTACTTAACGAATTTAACAACGTCGATACTTAAAATTTCTTTAGCTCCATCACTAGCAAAGAGTTTCCAACAAGAGGAAATGCACTATAACATTGAGGTCACCGAGTTAATCTGGACTACAAAATGTCTTTACCAACGACCTTACTGACGCGTGGAATAACCTACCAAGAACATGTTATTAGAAACAACCTTATTCTCTTTAAATTAGGCTTAATCATCACCTGTCACTCTCCGGTACTGAGTGCATTTTAGAACAGCTGAGGAGACTTACTGTCTGCTAGCAAATACGAGAGTAGCTCTCAAGAATATGAACAAGGAAATATTAAGAAAGCTATTCATATCGTACATAAGGCCAAAACTGGAATTTTGGTCAACGCGCCTACAGAAGACAAAGACCTCATAAAGGAGGTGCAGGGTAGGGCAACACAGATGGTACCAGAATTAAAAGACCTTAGCAAGATACAGGGAAAAGTTGGAAGGCTTTAAATTTTCCTATCTAGAAGACAGAAGACCTGATCACAACGTTTAAGTTTTAAAGAGATCGACGTAGAGTGGACAATTTTGGAAATGTAGGGATATAGCGACCACAGGACATAACTTGAAATCAATGAAGAAACTTGTAAATAAGGATCTAAAACAATACTTTTATGGTAGGAAAGTGGTGGATGAAAGGAACAGGTTGAGGACATGGTTAATGCTGACACCGTGCATAAATTTGAGATGTATGATTATAAAGATGGCTCAAGAGACAGCGTTCCAAAAGCGTAAAACTCCACCCCGTACAGTGCAAATAGGTAATAAATATAAATTATACTCGTGAGACCCCGTTTCTATTACGAGACTGCCTTTCGGAGGGTCTAGCGCAAAGCCAGTAAAAATCGAATGTAAGAATGTAATTGTATGATTGTTATTTGTGTGTTATGGGGATATATCTTTACACTTGTGCTGTCCCGTCTCTTGACCTTGTATATTTATCATGCTTGTATGCCTGTATGTGTGTGTGCGCACGCCCAAACACACGTAATACTTGACATGCTGTCCAGTATTAAGTGCTAGATGGAGGGAACGTGTGTTTGTGGAATGAAAGTCAAAACCCACGCGTATGTAACAGAGAAAAGACAATAAACTGAGCCTAGGTGAGGAACTTGTTAGGCAGCACCTTCTCCATGGTCTGTGGTAGCCTTCCACCAACTATCAGTAATAACCTAATAGAAGATTTTCCACTTGCAGAGCCCAATCTCACGAACTTTCTTCACCAGTGCCGAAATTCCGATATCAAGCGCTCACCGCACTAAAATTTGGAGCCTAAAATAAAGTCGTGTGAGATACCAGTACATGTTGTGTTAAGCAGTAGATGGAACGAGCGTGTTTTGTGGGTTGAACACCAGCAACCCATGTGTATGTTAGGCAGAAAAAAGACAATTTCCTGGGTCACGAGAAGGAACTTGACAACCACTGCTGGCGGTGGCTCACAAGGCAGCCATCACTTGCCCGCTCGAAATCCAGGTGTCAGTACGTCTGGTCTTCTGTTGCCTGCCGCCTATTTCCTACGAGATTTCCCATCCGCACTTATCTACTACCGAGGACCTAACTACAACCACCGGGGGAATGTTTTTGTGAAATTCAGCCTTTAACGTGGAAGAAAACGTCCAAGAGAACATATACAGTGATCAAGAGTGTACCGAGAAAAGAGGGCAACAAGCAGAGGCGCCATTACGTAAGTGCAAAGGGACTTGCTTAGATACGTGCTTTCACCAGTTACTTTTACTGTGATTGTTTTTACAAATAGTTTTACAAATAGTTTTATCGACTATTCAACATCAATATGTCAATACTATTCTTCTAATATAATTGTTTTTCTTTCCCTTTTCACCATACCTTTGGAAAAAATTTCTTAAATGATACAAAATTAAATTTTGTTAAGCAAAGATAGCTTATTATTGCATTATATCAACCAGGTTCGCAGAAGAGTTCATATCTAATACCATAATGAAGTATAATACCATAATGAAGTATAATACCATAATGAAGTTTTTCGATAAACAGTCAAACCAATCAACATTATCTAACCCTAATTAGGGGTTTCGCCTCCCCCCCCCCCAACTATATTCAGCTTATCATTATCCATATGTGGCACAACCAAAAATAAAAATTGACCGCCAAAATATTTTTCTTTTTTAAGCTCATTGTTACATATGATCCTACCGTGAAGTCCTACATCTGTGGATGGACTATTTGCCCATTAAACTGAAGAATGATGAAGGCACACAGTAAATCGCAAGTGAATAAGCTAATCATAATTATGATAATTTTACAGCTTCCTCCCCTTACGATATTTTTTGGAGCGATGGTATGTCCTAATTTAATGAACCTTACCTAACCTAACCTAGAGGATGCTTGTTCCAGCCAAGGGTTTCTAAAACATAATCTTATAGTTCGTTATTTCTGTGGTGTGTAAATTGTAAAAATATCAGTATGGTATCAAGTGTGATTCACACAACACACAAACCAAGACCACTTAGAAAAATATCGAGACAATACCCTCACCAGACCATTCGTCTGTCATTCAACTAGCTTTGTATAATCACCAATTTATAGTTCATAGTTCTACCATCAATCAACTCAGGCTATCCGACAGAAAGCCAAAAAGACCCAAGTTGTTCTAAGACCTGAGCGATTACCGCTTCTCTTCCCTAAGAAATAATATTACCTTTATGTCATCTACACAATTAACAACCAATACATGGTATAATCTTACGACAGCTCGAAACAGTTTCAGCGTATTTCGGATGCCATCACAAAGCACTGCGATACTGAGAACCGACCTACATATTATATGATATCATCATTTCGTGAGGGCTGTTACTTTCTCGATTATTAATAATTTAGAGTTGCTCCGTGATACAGAAAAAAACTGGATGGTTTACTACTGCTTAAACCACGTCAAACGTTGTTACCCTTCAACTGTCAAAGCAGTGACATTATAAATTCACAATCTGTACATTTCACCGACATTTTGGTCAAGTTTGCTTAGTTGGAGTTTTTCGCGCCATTACTCTTGGCACCAATTCATACTTATTAGTCCAGGAAGGTTATTACGGGAGAAGGTACTTGTCATCAGTCTATATTAACTTTAAAACATAATACGACAACTTACGAGTAATATTCTACTATTAATGACGAGTCTTGACCAGTTTTTTGAGTTCCAACTTGACGACCTCACAAAACGTGTAAGGGTCACAATCAGCTGACTTGTGACTACACGTTCGGCTGAGAAGAGAAAACCACGACTGAGACATTTATCTCCTTAATCATGAGGAAAAATACATGCAGTTATTATGGAACTTTGATGATATATATGTTATTGACAAAAAGAACAAATATACGTATGAAAGAAATTTCGTACTGAAAAAGGAACCTAGATTATTTTACCGCTCAGGAATACGGACATCGTTCCCAAACAACGTCCCAGGGTGACAACAAGGTGGCAACAGATAGAACCAAGGATCTGTTAGGACGAGTGTAGGTTGAAATAATTTAGTGTGCCACTGAGTTACGTTATGGGCGTATAGGGTACTGTGAAAAGTAGGAAGTGATTGACGTATAACGGGCTTGTTTGTCCATGGTGTCACAATCATTGCGAGTGTAAAGTGGTCTTAGAATTACTAATTATCGTTAACATTTGTTGATGTTGGGTTTTTCCATTGGTGGATTATCTTGGCGTTTACGGCATTAATAACCCAGGCAGTTGTTAGGCCTAAAGCCCAAACAACCAACCACCCATGTGGGTATCAGCAGTAAAAGTTACATGCTTGATCATTATCCACTCCTTTTGACCGTAGTAGGGTTTACATGGCTCCTTATTTCATATCTTCGTCATCGCCACAGTTCTTTTGTGCGTATTGTGGATGCTTCACTATCTGATGTAATTTTCCAGGTTCTTTCACCCAGAACTTACCAACTCTTTCGAGAGCCTTCTCGTTTGGAACATTTTCTCTGGGAATGTTCCAGTAGTTCACTGCTACATTTACTCTGTGATTTGAATTCATCATTGTTTTCCTTCTAAATCTTATATTGATAAAGTCTTGTGATATGTCTGTTTATATTAGTTAAGGCGGATATTCGTGGGTCATATTCCCTCTGAAGATTATACATCTCAGTCATATTCCCTTTAATCAATGGAATCCAAACTTTGGTAATGGTAGACACTTAATTCCCTCTTCATTTTAAATCTTCCAGGCCTGGTATCATTATTTTGAGTCTCTTTAAACAAATATCACCAAATGCCACACAGTGAATGTTATAATGAACAACACATTTTCAGAAGCATTGAAGACATAGCAACAGAAGTAGGTGGTTTTTGTGCTAATGTAAAGAAACTAAGTCCTATCTGGCAAGACACAACTCCACACAATGTAGCACTTAGAGCCATCTTACATAATACATTGTCACTAGATGTCTGTTAATTTTCCTTGGGTGATTTGAGGCCTACATGTTTCAGAAGTGGTAGAGGATGTGTGGAACAGGTGTTTGCTTTGAAGAATCTGTGAGAAATACTTCGAAAAGCAAAGGGATTTGTATGTAGCATTTATGGATCTGGAGAAGGCATATGATAGAGTTGATAGAGATGCTCTGTGGAAGGTATTAAGAATATATGGTGTGGGAGGCAAGTTGTTAGAAGCAGTGAAAAGTTTTTATCGAGGATGTAAGGCATGTGTACGTGTAGGAAGAGAGGAAAGTGATTGGTTCTCAGTGAATGTAGGTTTGCGGCAGGGGTGTGTGATGTCTCCATGGTTGTTTAATTTGTTTATGGATGGGGTTGTTAGGGAGGTGAATGCAAGAGTTTTGGAAAGAGGGGCAAGTATGAAGTCTGTTGGGGATGAGAGAGCTTGGGAAGTGAGTCAGTTGTTGTTCGCTGATGATACAGCGCTGGTGGCTGATTCATGTGAGGAACTGCAGAAGCTGGTGACTGAGTTTGGTAAAGTGTGTCAAAGAAGAAAGTTAAGAGTAAATGTGAATAAGAGCAAGGTTATCAGGTACAGTTGGGTTGAGGGTCAAGTCAATTGGGAGGTAAGTTTGAATGGAGAAAAACTGGAGGAAGTAAAGTGTTTTAGATATCTGGGAGTGGATCTGGCAGCGGATGGAACCATGGAAGCGGAAGTGGATCATAGGGTGGGGGAGGGGGCGAAAATCCTGGGAGCCTTGAAGAATGTGTGGAAGTCGAGAACATTATCTCGGAAAGCAAAAATGGGTATGTTTGAAGGAATAGTGGTTCCAACAATGTTGTATGGTCGCGAGGCGTGGGCTATGGATAGAGTTGTGCGCAGGAGGATGGATGTGCTGGAAATGAGATGTTTGAGGACAATGTGTGGTGTTAGGTGGTTTGATCGAGTAAGTAATGTAAGGGTAAGAGAGATGTGTGGAAATAAAAAGAGCGTGGTTGAGAGAGCAGAAGAGGGTGTTTTGAAATGGTTTGGGCACATGGAGAGAATGAGTGAGGAAAGATTGACCAAGAGGATATATGTGTCAGAGGTGGAGGGAACGAGGAGAAGTGGGAGACCAAATTGGAGGTGGAAAGATGGAGTGAAAAAGATTTTGAGTGATCGGGGCCTGAACATGCAGGAGGGTGAAAGGCGTGAAAGGAATAGAGTGAATTGTATCGATGTGGTATACCGGGGTTGACGTGCTGTCAGTGGATTGAATCAGGGCATGTGAAGCGTCTGGGATAAACCATGGAAAGCTGTGTAGGTATGTATATTTGCGTGTGTGGACGTATGTATATACATGTGTATGGGGGTGGGTTGGGCCATTTCTTTCGTCTGTTTCCTTGCGCTACCTCACAAATGCGGGAGACAGCGACAAAGCAAAAAAAAGAGAAAAAATATATATATATATATATATATATATATATATATATATGTATATATTATTATTTATTTATTTATTTTGCTTTGTCGCTGTCTCCCGCGTTTGCGAGGTCGCGCAAGGAAACATGTATTATTATATTTTGTCACTGTCTCCCGCATTAGCGAAGTTGTGCAGGGAAACATGAAAGAATGGCCCAACCCCCACATACATATATATATCATATATATATGAATAAGAGCAAGGTTATTAGGTACAGTAGGGTTGGGGGTCAAGTCAATTGGGAGACAGCGACAAAGTATAAAAAAAAAAAAAAAAAAAAAAATATATATATATATATATATATATATATATATATATATATATATATATATATATATATATATATTATTTTTTTTTATTATACTTTGTGGCTGTCTCCCGCGTTTGCGAGGTAGCGCAAGGAAACAGACGAAAGAAATGGCCCAACCCACCCCCCATACACATGTATATACATACGTCCACACACGCAAATATACATACCTACACAGCTTTCCATGGTTTACCCCAGACGCTTCACATGCCCTGATTCAATCCACTGACAGCACGTCAACCCCGGTATACCACATCGCTCCAATTCACTCTATTCCTTGCCCTCCTTTCACCCTCCTGCATGTTCAGGCCCCGATCACACAAAATCTTTTTCACTCCATCTTTCCACCTCCAATTGGGTCTCCCTCTTCTCCTCGTTCCCTCCACTTCCGACACATATATCCTCTTGGTCAATCTTTCCTCACTCATTCTCTCCATGTGCCCAAACCACTTCAAAACACCCTCTTCTGCTCTCTCAACCACGCTCTTTTTATTTCCACACATCTTTCTTACCCTTAGGGGTAAGGGTAAGGGTAAGATATATATATATATATATATATATATATATATATATATATATATATATATATATTTCTTTTAAACTATTCGCCATTTCCCGCGTTAGCTAGGTAGCGTTAAGAACAGAGGACT
The DNA here is from genome assembly GCF_036320965.1 of Panulirus ornatus. NCBI lineage: Eukaryota > Metazoa > Arthropoda > Malacostraca > Decapoda > Palinuridae > Panulirus > Panulirus ornatus. The sequence continues at coordinate 11,364,451 of NC_092234.1, forward strand.
GGGCCTTTTTTGGGATATCCTCACCTGGCCCCCTCTGTTCCTTCTTTTGGAAAATTAAAAAAAAAACGAGAGGGGAGGATTTCCAGCCCCCCGCTCCCTCCCCTTTTAGTCGCCTACTACGACACGCAGGGAATATGTGGGAAGTATTCTTAATCCCCTATCCCCAGGGATAATATATATATATATATATATATATATATATATATATATATATATATATATATATATATATATATATATATATATATTCTACGACACGCGAGGAATGCGTGGGAAATATTCTTTCACCCCTATCCCCAGGGATAAAATACATATATATATATATACACATACACACACATACACACACACACGCACATATACACACAAACACACATACATATATATACATATGAAAAATGTAAGAAACAATTTAGAAAACTGAAACTTCTAGCTTGAAATGAAAAGAAAAAAATGAATGTCACATAATGGTTCAACCTCTGGCTATGGAAAAAGGAAATGTTTAATTTATTTACACAAAAGTCAATAGTAGTTTTCATCAATTTAACCACTGTATCAATAAGCTTCAATGTCTAAGCTACATTTTCCCAATTTCACTATTTTCTTGTCAAAGCACCATGTATGAAAACTATCACTCCAGTAACACAACTATAAACATTTACTTCCCCTTTAAAAGGTTCTGGGGAAGTCTGTATATACATGTATATATATATGTATGTATATGTATGTATATACATGTGTATGGGGGTGGGTTGGGCCATTTCTTTCGTCTGTTTCCTTGCGCTACCTTGCAAACGCGGGAGACAGCGACAAAGCAAAAAAAAAAAAAAATATATATATATATATATAGCGTCTGGGGTAAACCATGGAAAGCTGTGTAGGTATGTATATTTGCGTGTGTGGACGTATGTATATACATGTGTATGGGGGTGGGTTGCACCATTTTCTTTCGTCTGTTTCCTTGCGCTACCTTGCAAACGCGGGAGACAGCAAAAAAAATATATATATATATATATATATATATATATATATATATATATATATATATATATATATATATATATATGGAGCGGGGGGCTGGAAATCCTCCCCTCTCTCTCTCTTTTTTTTTTTTTTTTTTTTTTTTTTTTTAATTTTCCAAAAGAAGGAACAGAGGGGGCCAGGTGAGGATATTCCAAAAAAGGCCCAGTCCTCTGTTCTTAACGCTACCTCGCTAACGCGGGAAATGGCGAATAGTTAAAAAAAAAAAGAAAAAAAAAAAGAAAAAAAAAAAATATATGTTGGGGATGAGAGAGCTTGGGAAGTGAGTCAGTTGTTGTTCGCTGATGATACAGCGCTGGTGGCTGATTCATGTGAGAAACTGCAGAAGCTGGTGACTGAGTTTGGTAAAGTGTGTGGAAGAAGAAAGTTGAGAGTAAATGTGAATAAGAGCAAGGTTATTAGGTACAGTAGGGGTGAGGGTCAAGTCAATTGGGAGGTGAGTTTGAATGGAGAAAAACTGGAGGAAGTGAAGTGTTTTAGATATCTGGGAGTGGATCTGTCAGCGGATGGAACCATGGAAGCGGAAGTGGATCATAGGGTGGGGGAGGGGGCGAAAATTTTGGGAGCCTTGAAAAATGTGTGGAAGTCGAGAACACTATCTCGGAAAGCAAAAATGGGTATGTTTGAGGGAATAGTGGTTCCAACAATGTTGTATGGTTGCGAGGCGTGGGCTATGGATAGAGATGTGCGCAGGAGGATGGATGTGCTGGAAATGAGATGTTTGAGGACAATGTGTGGTGTGAGGTGGTTTGATCGAGTAAGTAACGTAAGGGTAAGAGAGATGTGTGGAAATAAAAAGAGCGTGGTTGAGAGAGCAGAAGAGGGTGTTTTGAAATGGTTTGGGCACATGGAGAGAATGAGTGAGGAGAGATTGACCAAGAGGATATATGTGTCGGAGGTGGAGGGAACGAGGAGAAGAGGGAGACCAAATTGGAGGTGGAAAGATGGAGTGAAAAAGATTTTGTGTGATCGGGGCCTGAACATGCAGGAGGGTGAAAGGAGGGCAAGAAATAGAGTGAATTGGAGTCATGTGGTATACAGGGGTTGACGTGCTGTCAGTGGATTGAAGCAAGGCATGTGAAGCGTCTGGGGTAAACCATGGAAAGCTGTGTAGGTATGTATATTTGCGTGTGTGGACGTGTGTATGTACATGTGTATGGGGGGGGGGGGGGGGGGCCATTTCTTTCGTCTGTTTCCTTGCGCTACCTCGCAAACGCGGGAGACAGCGACAAAGTATAAAAAAAAAAAAAAAAAAAAAAAAAATATATATATATATATATATATATATATATATATATATATATATATATATATATATATATATATATATTTATACGGACATTATTTATACGTATTTATATACATAAACGCCCACACATGCACATATACATACCTATACATTTCAATATATACATATATGTACATACACAGACATATACATATTCATACATGCTGCCTTCATCCATTCTTGCTGCCTCCCCACCACTTATGAAATGGCACCCCCATCCCTTATGTGGGTATGAGGTAGTGCTGGGAAAAGACAACAAAGGCCACATTCATTCACACTCAGTCTCTAGCAGTCATGTGTAATGCATTGAAACCACAGCTCCCCTTCCACATCCAGGCCCACAAAACTTTTCATTGTTTACCCCAGATGCTCCACATGCCCTGGTTCAGTCCATTGACAGCATGTTGACCCCAGTATACCACATCGTTCTAATTCACTCTATTCCTTGCATGCCTTTCACTCTCTTTTATGTTCAGGTCCTGATCATTCAAAATCTTTTTCACTCCATTATTTCCACCTCCAATTTGGTCTCCCACTTCTTGTTCCCTCCACCTCTGACGCATATATCCTCTTTGTCAATCTTTCCTCACTCATTCTCTCCATGTGACCACATCATTTCAATACACCCCCTTCTGCTCTCTCAACCACACTCATTTTATTACCATACATCTCTCATACCCTTTCATTACTTACTCGATCAAACCACCTCACACCACATGTTGTCCTCAAACATCTCATTTCCAACACATCCACCCTCTTCTGCACAACCCTATCTATAGCCCATGCCTCACAACCATATAACATTGTTAGAACCACTATTCCTTCAGCCATACCCATTTTTGCTCCGAGATAACGTTCTTGCCTTCCGCACATACTTCAACACTCCCAGAACCTTCACTTCCTCCCCCACCCTGTGACTCGCTTCTGCTTCCATGGTTCCATCTACTGCTAAAACCACTTCCAGATATCTAAAACACTTTACTTCCTCTTATTCAAACTCACCTTCCAGTTGACTTGTCCCTCAACCCTACTGAACCTAATAACCTTGCTCTTGTTCACATTTACTCTCTGCTATCTTCTTTTACACACTTTTCCAAACTCAAGTCACCAACTTCTGCAGTGTCTCACCCGAATCAGCCACCAGTGCTGTATCATCAGCGAACAATAACTGACTCGCTTCCCAAGCCCTCTCATCCACAACAGACTGCATACTTGCCCGTCTCTCCAAAACTCTTACATTCACCTCCCTAACAACCCCATCTATAAACAAATTAACCATATATGTGTGTGTACGTGTGTGTGCATATGTTTATATATGTGTATGTGAGTGGATGGGTCTTTTTCATTTGTTTCTTGGCAGTACCTCACTAATGTGGGAAACACCTATCAAGTATAATAGAAAATGATGATAATAATTGGTGTATGTTAAATGCATATTTTAAGTGTATGAATTACTAAATTAAGTTTTCTTTGATTAGTATAGGTTAATTGATTATTATGTTGCTTTTAGATTTGTAATTCTTGATTATAATTGTTCTCATTTTTTCAAAATTTTTGTAATTAGTAGAAAGGTCTGTCTTTTTGTTAGCTTGTTATTAAATCCCAATTTTTTTTTGATGTAGTTTCACACAATGTAAGTTGTGACCACAAAACATGGATGATGCCGCACTGCAGAGGGTGTGTAGTCTTGCTGCTGCATTCCGTCAGTCTGCACATCTCCTTCTTGATCAACATCATAAGCTGTCTTTAGGTAAATATGAATTCTTTTAAAGGAGTTCTTTATCTTTCTCTGCTAATATTTGATGCTTGTCCTTAGATGCTGCATTGCTGTTGTTAGATTTATAATTTCTGAAATCCACCATTTGAACTTGAACATCTTACATTTTGTAGAAATATTTACTTTATTATGGAAATGCATGTGTCTGTTAGCACTTAGGACCCAGAGTTCAAGCTATTAGCATTACATAATGCAGTATTAATGGTAGGTTAAAGAAAGGCATTAAGCTAAAATGGTTTCTCAGGTTTTTAGGCCTTTATTAACTTTCTAGAATATACCCTTTATCTGTTACAGATATCATTTGGCTATGGTAGATATGCACTTCTTAATATGATCCTCATCTCTAAATTTCTCTTTAATTACTACCTTTATACATTCCATTTTTTGGTTTAAATTCAAACTTAATATTCTTCCCAAAATTATATATTGTCTTATAAATGAGGTGTTGTAACTTCAGAAGTAGAAGTTGATGCAAATGATATTTCTAACTTTGTATCGGTTCCTTTTGGAAAATTAAAAACAAGAGGGGGTAGGATTTCCAGCCCCCCGCTCCCTCCCCTTTTAGTCGCCTTCTACGACACACAGGGAATACGTGGGAAGTATTCTTTCTCCCCTATCCTAAGGGATAAGATGTGTGAATGTATAACCTAATAAAACCTGTGCATATGTTCTTATAAATCCGCTGCCTTGAAAATTTTTTAGCTTTCAGAATTGCTACCTGTAGTATAGATGTAGGGCTACTCTTTAATTACCTACATATTGTACTCAAGCTATTTACAAAATTGATAGCTTTTCCAAAACTTTTAGGGAGAAGTGAGATCAAAGGTTTTGCTTATTCAATTGGCCAGATTTTGTGTAGAAATGTTTAGAAAGTCTAGGGGTAGTCCAAAAAGCAATATATGAAATGAACTTTCTCTTAGGCCAAACATGTTTGCACCATTTCCTGTACAGATAGTGAAATGTTTGGGTATGATAAAGGGTATAGGACGAACCTTGATTCTCATTCATTACCCATTTCACTTTTTTACTTTCTGATGGTGTTTTTCTGTGACTCTTCTGCTGTAACAACAATACTGTTTCAGTATCTTTTTTCCAATATCACTTATACTTTAAATGAATATACATATTTTGCAGCCATGCACTGTGTGTCTGTACAAATTGCTGATCTTTGAATCTCCATTTTTTTTTTTTTTTTACTTTCCTTTCTTGCTTTAGGGATGTGGTATTGAGAATAAATGAACAGTGGCATGCAGTCAGTCTTTAGCTGTTATATGAAAAGTACTGTCATCAGAGATTACTATCCACAACTAAGTTCCATGTACTGCAACATGGTTTATTGTAACTGCTTCAGATTCCCTGTTTGTGAGAAACCAGGGCAACTTTCTTATCATATAATCCTGATGTTCTTCCCTGCTTGCTCATCCTAAACCACAATTATATACACTGCATATTTTTATAATTGTTTTTTTTTTTTCTTCTTTTTTTTTTTTTTTTGTCGCTGTCTCCCGCGTTTGCGAGGTAGCGCAAGGAAACAGACGAAAGAAATGGCCCAATCCACCCCCATACACATGTATATCCATACGTCCACACACGCAAATATACATACCTACACAGCTTTCCATGGTTTACCCCAGACGCTTCACATGCCTTGATTCAATCCACTGACAGCACGTCACCCCTGGTATACCACATCGCTCCAATTCACTCTATTCCTTGCCCTCCTTACACCCTCCTGCATGTTCAGGCCCCGATCACACAAAATCTTTTTCACTCCATCTTTCCACCTCCAATTTGGTTTCCCTCTTCTCCTCGTTCCCTCCACCTCCGACACGTATATCCTCTTGGTCAATCTTTCCTCACTCATTCTCTCCATGTGGCCAAACCATTTCAAAACACCCTCTTCTGCTCTCTCAACCACGCTCTTTTTATTTCCACACATCTCTCTTACCTTAGGGGTAAGGGTAAGGGTAAGATATATATATATATATATATATATATATATATATATATATATATATATATATATATATATATATATATATATATATATAATATATATATATATTATATATATATATATATATAATATATATATATATTATATATATATATATATATATTATATATATATATATATATATATATATATATATATTTCTTTTAAACTATTCGCCATTTCCCGCGTTAGCTAGGTAGCGTTAAGAACAGAGGACTGGGCCTTTTTTGGGATATCCTCACCTGGCCCCTCTGTTCCTTCTTTTGGAAAATTAAAAAAAAAACGAGAGGGGAGGATTTCCAGCCCCCCGCTCCCTCCCCTTTTAGTCGCCTACTACGACACGCAGGGAATATGTGGGAAGTATTCTTAATCCCCTATCCCCAGGGATAATATATATATATATATATATATATATATATATATATATATATATATATATATATATATATTCTACGACACGTGAGGAATGCGTGGGAAATATTCTTTCACCCCTATCCCCAGGGATAAAATACATATATATATATATACACATACACACACATACACACACACACGCACATATACACACAAACACACATACATATATATACATATGAAAAATGTAAGAAACAATTTAGAAAACTGAAACTTCTAGCTTGAAATGAAAAGAAAAAAATGAATGTCACATAATGGTTCAACCTCTGGCTATGGAAAAAGGAAATGTTTAATTTATTTACACAAAAGTCAATAGTAGTTTTCATCAATTTAACCACTGTATCAATAAGCTTCAATGTCTAAGCTACATTTTCCCAATTTCACTATTTTCTTGTCAAAGCACCATGTATGAAAACTATCACTCCAGTAACACAACTATAAACATTTACTTCCCCTTTAAAAGGTTCTGGGGAAGTCTGTATATACATGTATATATATATGTATGTATATGTATGTATATACATGTGTATGGGGGTGGGTTGGGCCATTTCTTTCGTCTGTTTCCTTGTGCTACCTTGCAAACGCGGGAGACAGCGACAAAGCAAAAAAAAAAAAATATATATATATATATATATAGCGTCTGGGGTAAACCATGGAAAGCTGTGTAGGTATGTATATTTGCGTGTGTGGACGTATGTATATACATGTGTATGGGGGTGGGTTGTACCATTTTCTTTCGTCTGTTTCCTTGCGCTACCTCGCAAACGCGGGAGACAGCAAAAAAAATATATATATATATATATATATATATATATATATATATATATATATATATATATATATATATATATGGAGCGGGGGGCTGGAAATCCTCCCCTCTCTCTCTCTTTTTTTTTTTTTTTTTTTTTTTTTTTAATTTTCCAAAAGAAGGAACAGAGGGGGCCAGGTGAGGATATTCCAAAAAAGGCCCAGTCCTCTGTTCTTAACGCTACCTCGCTAACGCGGGAAATGGCGAATAGTTAAAAAAAAAAAGAAAAAAAAAAAGAAAAAAAATATATATATATATATATATATATATATATATATATATATATATATATATATATATATATATATATTTATACGGACATTATTTATACGTATTTATATACATAAACGCCCACACATGCACATATACATACCTATACATTTCAATATATACATATATGTACATACACAGAGATGCTCTGTGGAAGGTATTAAGAATATATGGTGTGGGAGGCAAGTTGTTAGAAGCAGTGAAAAGTTTTTATCGAGGATGTAAGGCATGTGTACGTGTAGGAAGAGAGGAAAGTGATTGGTTCTCAGTGAATGTAGGTTTGCGGCAGGGGTGTGTGATGTCTCCATGGTTGTTTAATTTGTTTATGGATGGGGTTGTAAGGGAGGTAAATGCAAGAGTCCTGGAAAGAGGGGCAAGTATGAAGTCTGTTGGGGATGAGAGAGCTTGGGAAGTGAGTCAGTTGTTGTTCGCTGATGATACAGCGCTGGTGGCTGATTCATGTGAGAAACTGCAGAAGCTGGTGACTGAGTTTGGTAAAGTGTGTGGAAGAAGAAAGTTGAGAGTAAATGTGAATAAGAGCAAGGTTATTAGGTACAGTAGGGGTGAGGGTCAAGTCAATTGGGAGGTGAGTTTGAATGGAGAAAAACTGGAGGAAGTGAAGTGTTTTAGATATCTGGGAGTGGATCTGTCAGCGGATGGAACCATGGAAGCGGAAGTGGATCATAGGGTGGGGGAGGGGGCGAAAATTTTGGGAGCCTTGAAAAATGTGTGGAAGTCGAGAACACTATCTCGGAAAGCAAAAATGGGTATGTTTGAGGGAATAGTGGTTCCAACAATGTTGTATGGTTGCGAGGCGTGGGCTATGGATAGAGATGTGCGCAGGAGGATGGATGTGCTGGAAATGAGATGTTTGAGGACAATGTGTGGTGTGAGGTGGTTTGATCGAGTAAGTAACGTAAGGGTAAGAGAGATGTGTGGAAATAAAAAGAGCGTGGTTGAGAGAGCAGAAGAGGGTGTTTTGAAATGGTTTGGGCACATGGAGAGAATGAGTGAGGAGAGATTGACCAAGAGGATATATGTGTCGGAGGTGGAGGGAACGAGGAGAAGAGGGAGACCAAATTGGAGGTGGAAAGATGGAGTGAAAAAGATTTTGTGTGATCGGGGCCTGAACATGCAGGAGGGTGAAAGGAGGGCAAGAAATAGAGTGAAGTGGAGTCATGTGGTATACAGGGGTTGACGTGCTGTCAGTGGATTGAAGCAAGGCATGTGAAGCGTCTGGGGTAAACCATGGAAAGCTGTGTAGGTATGTATATTTGCGTGTGTGGACGTGTGTATGTACATGTGTATGGGGGGGGGGGGGTTGGGCCATTTCTTTCGTCTGTTTCCTTGCGCTACCTCGCAAACGCGGGAGACAGCGACAAAGTATAAAAAAAAAAAAAAAAAAAAAAAAAAAAACATACACAGACATATACATATTCATACATGCTGCCTTCATCCATTCTTGCTGCCTCCCCACCACTTATGAAATGGCACCCCCATCCCTTATGTGGGTATGAGGTAGTGCTGGGAAAAGACAACAAAGGCCACATTCATTCACACTCAGTCTCTAGCAGTCATGTGTAATGCATTGAAACCACAGCTCCCCTTCCACATCCAGGCCCACAAAACTTTTCATTGTTTACCCCAGACGCTCCACATGCCCTGGTTCAGTCCATTGACAGCATGTTGACCCCAGTATACCACATCGTTCTAATTCACTCTATTCCTTGCATGCCTTTCACTCTCTTTTATGTTCAGGTCCTGATCATTCAAAATCTTTTTCACTCCATTATTTCCACCTCCAATTTGGTCTCCCACTTCTTGTTCCCTCCACCTCTGACGCATATATCCTCTTTGTCAATCTTTCCTCACTCATTCTCTCCATGTGACCACATCATTTCAATACACCCCCTTCTGCTCTCTCAACCACACTCATTTTATTACCATACATCTCTCATACCCTTTCATTACTTACTCGATCAAACCACCTCACACCACATGTTGTCCTCAAACATCTCATTTCCAACACATCCACCCTCTTCTGCACAACCCTATCTATAGCCCATGCCTCACAACCATATAACATTGTTAGAACCACTATTCCTTCAGCCATACCCATTTTTGCTCCGAGATAACGTTCTTGCCTTCCGCACATACTTCAACACTCCCAGAACCTTCACTTCCTCCCCCACCCTGTGACTCGCTTCTGCTTCCATGGTTCCATCTACTGCTAAAACCATTTCCAGATATCTAAAACACTTTACTTCCTCTTATTCAAACTTACCTTCCAGTTGACTTGTCCCTCAACCCTACTGAACCTAATAACCTTGCTCTTGTTCACATTTACTCTCTGCTATCTTCTTTTACACACTTTTCCAAACTCAAGTCACCAACTTCTGCAGTGTCTCACCCGAATCAGCCACCAGTGCTGTATCATCAGCGAACAATAACTGACTCGCTTCCCAAGCCCTCTCATCCACAACAGACTGCATACTTGCCCGTCTCTCCAAAACTCTTACATTCACCTCCCTAACAACCCCATCTATAAACAAATTAACCATATATGTGTGTGTACGTGTGTGTGCATATGTTTATATATGTGTATGTGAGTGGATGGGTCTTTTTCATTTGTTTCTTGGCAGTACCTCACTAATGTGGGAAACACCTATCAAGTATAATAGAAAATGATGATAATAATTGGTGTATGTTAAATGCATATTTTAAGTGTATGAATTACTAAATTAAGTTTTCTTTGATTAGTATAGGTTAATTGATTATTATGTTGCTTTTAGATTTGTAATTCTTGATTATAATTGTTCTCATTTTTTCAAAATTTTTGTAATTAGTAGAAAGGTCTGTCTTTTTGTTAGCTTGTTATTAAATCCCAATTTTTTTTTGATGTAGTTTCACACAATGTAAGTTGTGACCACAAAACATGGATGATGCCGCACTGCAGAGGGTGTGTAGTCTTGCTGCTGCATTCCGTCAGTCTGCACATCTCCTTCTTGATCAACATCATAAGCTGTCTTTAGGTAAATATGAATTCTTTTAAAGGAGTTCTTTATCTTTCTCTGCTAATATTTGATGCTTGTCCTTAGATGCTGCATTGCTGTTGTTAGATTTATAATTTCTGAAATCCACCATTTGAACTTGAACATCTTACATTTTGTAGAAATATTTACTTTATTATGGAAATGCATGTGTCTGTTAGCACTTAGGACCCAGAGTTCAAGCTATTAGCATTACATAATGCAGTATTAATGGTAGGTTAAAGAAAGGCATTAAGCTAAAATGGTTTCTCAGGTTTTTAGGCCTTTATTAACTTTCTAGAATATACCCTTTATCTGTTACAGATATCATTTGGCTATGGTAGATATGCACTTCTTAATATGATCCTCATCTCTAAATTTCTCTTTAATTACTACCTTTATACATTCCATTTTTTGGTTTAAATTCAAACTTAATATTCTTCCCAAAATTATATATTGTCTTATAAATGAGGTGTTGTAACTTCAGAAGTAGAAGTTGATGCAAATGATATTTCTAACTTTGTATCGGTTCCTTTTGGAAAATTAAAAACAAGAGGGGGTAGGATTTCCAGCCCCCCGCTCCCTCCCCTTTTAGTCGCCTTCTACGACACACAGGGAATACGTGGGAAGTATTCTTTCTCCCCTATCCTAAGGGATAAGATGTGTGAATGTATAACCTAATAAAACCTGTGCATGACATGTTCTTATAAATCCGCTGCCTTGAAAATTTTTTAGCTTTCAGAATTGCTACCTGTAGTATAGATGTAGGGCTACTCTTTAATTACCTACATATTGTACTCAAGCTATTTACAAAATTGATAGCTTTTCCAAAACTTTTAGGGAGAAGTGAGATCAAAGGTTTTGCTTATTCAATTGGCCAGATTTTGTGTAGAAATGTTTAGAAAGTCTAGGGGTAGTCCAAAAAGCAATATATGAAATGAACTTTCTCTTAGGCCAAACATGTTTGCACCATTTCCTGTACAGATAATGAAATGTTTGGGTATGATAAAGGGTATAGGACGAACCTTGATTCTCATTCATTACCCATTTCACTTTTTTACTTTCTGATGGTGTTTTTCTGTGACTCTTCTGCTGTAACAACAATACTGTTTCAGTATCTTTTTTCCAATATCACTTATACTTTAAATGAATATACATATTTTGCAGCCATGCACTGTGTGTCTGTACAAATTGCTGATCTTTGAATCTCCATTTTTTTTTTTTTTTTACTTTCCTTTCTTGCTTTAGGGATGTGGTATTGAGAATAAATGAACAGTGGCATGCAGTCAGTCTTTAGCTGTTATATGAAAAGTACTGTCATCAGAGATTACTATCCACAACTAAGTTCCATGTACTGCAACATGGTTTATTGTAACTGCTTCAGATTCCCTGTTTGTGAGAAACCAGGGCAACTTCCTTATCATATAATCCTGATGTTCTTCCCTGCTTGCTCATCCTAAACCACAATTATATACACTGCATATTTTTATAATTGTTTTTTTTTTTTTTCTTCTTTTTTTTTTTTTTTTTGTCGCTGTCTCCCGCGTTTGCGAGGTAGCGCAAGGAAACAGACGAAAGAAATGGCCCAATCCACCCCCATACACATGTATATCCATACGTCCACACACGCAAATATACATACCTACACAGCTTTCCATGGTTTACCCCAGACGCTTCACATGCCTTGATTCAATCCACTGACAGCACGTCACCCCTGGTATACCACATCGCTCCAATTCACTCTATTCCTTGCCCTCCTTACACCCTCCTGCATGTTCAGGCCCCGATCACACAAAATCTTTTTCACTCCATCTTTCCACCTCCAATTTGGTTTCCCTCTTCTCCTCGTTCCCTCCACCTCCGACACGTATATCCTCTTGGTCAATCTTTCCTCACTCATTCTCTCCATGTGGCCAAACCATTTCAAAACACCCTCTTCTGCTCTCTCAACCACGCTCTTTTTATTTCCACACATCTCTCTTACCCTTACGTTACTTACTCGATCAAACCACCTCACACCACACATTGTCCTCAAACATCTCATTTCCAGCACATCCATCCTCCTGCGCACAACTCTATCCATAGTCCACGCCTCGCAACCATACAACATTGTTGGAACCACTATTCCTTCAAACATACCCATTTTTGCTTTCCGAGATAATGTTCTCGACTTCCACACATTCTTCAAGGCTCCCAGAATTTTCGCCCCCTCCCCCACCCTATGATCCACTTCCGCTTCCATGGTTCCATCCGCTGCCAGATCCACTCCCAGATATCTAAAACACTTCACTTCCTCCAGTTTTTCTCCATTCAAACTCACCTCCCAATTGACTTGACCCTCAACCCTACTGTACCTAATAACCTTGCTCTTATTCACATTTACTCTTAACTTTCTTCTTTGACACACTTTACCAAACTCAGTCACCAGCTTCTGCAGTTTCTCACATGAATCAGCAACCAGTGCTGTATCATCAGCGAACAACAACTGACTCACTTCCCAAGCTCTCTCATCCCCAACAGACTTCATACTTGCCCCTCTTTCCAAAACTCTTGCATTCACCTCCCTAACAACCCCATCCATAAACAAATTAAACAACCATGGAGACATCACACACCTCTGCCGCAAACCTACATTCACTGAGAACCAATCACTTTCCTCTCTTCCTACACGTACACATGCCTTACATCCTCGATAAAAACTTTTCACTGCTTCTAACAACTTGCCTCCCACACCATATATTCTTAATACCTTCCACAGAGCATCTCTATCAACTCTATCATATGCCTTCTCCAGATCCATAAATGCTACATACAAATCCATTTGCTTTTCTAAGTATTTCTCACATACATTCTTCAAAGCAAACACCTGATCCACACATCCTCTACCACTTCTGAAACCACACTGCTCTTCCCCAATCTGATGCTCTGTACATGCCTTCACCCTCTCAATACCCTCCCATATATATTTATATATATATAATTGTATGGTGATTTATAAAATACCTGAAACATTTGTCTTCATTCTTTTGTCCATCACCTATTTTATCTTGCTGTCTGCTTTTGTGTTTTGCATTATTACCCTGTATTTCCCATCATCTCTGTTTTGTTTATGTGCATGGATTGATATATGCAAAGACATGGTATTCATGATATACAAATGTAATATTCTTTTTCTTTTGAGATAACTGTTATCATTCTTCACAGATACATGGACACTCGGAGAAGTTCAAGAAGCCTTTAGTTTAATCCTTGAGATTGAGCAGCATACCAACTTTCATGTGTTACCTCCCAATCACCGCCAGCACCCTGCAATTCCACAGCTGCAATTTATTTATGACCTTCTCCAGAAGATTTTTGGTTTAAGGTTGTGGGTTAAGGAAGGCAAGTGACTTATCTATTGTGTAGTTCATCCTTGTTCCTATGTATCTTACTGGAAAGCTTACTGTCTAATTTTTTTTTAATTTTTTCATAATCATATTCCATGTTTTGTGATTTATATAATATGGATTGGAGATGTGGCATATTCAGACGTTACTACGAAATGGTTCTTCAAGGCAGATTATTAAGGTTTATTCAACAGTTTTATTTTCTTTTTTATGTTGAAGGCTCATGTCATGGACAAAAGTCCACATCAAGGCCAGGCCATAATTGAAATATAGAGAGAATAATGAAAGAGGAAAAGAAAATACAAGGGAAAATATTCACAAATTCTGGAGAAAGTGAAAGACTTATCTTTTAAAATGAGCCAGGTCATAGTTATTGGGAAAGACGTGAGAAGGGTAGAGAGTTACAAAGCTTCGACATCTAGGGAAAGAAGCAATCAAAACAGCCTACTCTTGAGTAGCCTATGGCCACACAGAAACGTTGCAACGCAGCAGCTTGACAAATATTGTGTGGCCTAACTATTGGTGGGGCACACAAGCAGCCAGCTCTCGGGAGCAGAAACCAAAGTAATACATATAGAAGAAAGAAAGTGAACCAATATTGTGGCAAGTTTGGAAGCTATCCTGGGAGCATTTATAAGTTGGACCGCTTTCAACTCAACTCTGCCAAGTAAGGATGCATAAGTAGAATCACCTCAGATGTGAGAGCAGTACTTCAAACAAGGACAAATTAATCCTTTGTATGAATATAGTAACTGTTCAGAAGGAAAGAAGTTTCAGCATCTGAACAGGACACCCAGTGTTTTAGAGGCAGACTCAGATATTCCCAAAATGTTTGTTTTTTTAGAGTGGATGTTATAGTAGTACCAAGAATGTTAAGTCGATAGGTGGGATTACATAACGATCAAAGGAGAGATGAGAGTTTTAAGGATTTTTTGAAAGAGAGATTGATAGAAACTGGGTCTTAGAGACCTTAACTAGATTATGTCTACCCAACTGAGATATCCTGTCCAAGTCTGAGTTTATTGAGGAAGATGTGTTAAGACGAGATACAGTTCAAGGGAGAGAAGGAGCAGAACTGAATGATGTGGATGAATGCAGTATTGAGTTGTTTTACTAATGATGTATATGCCTGAAGCTTTAACCTTTGAGGCATTTGCAAGAGCTGCTTTTTACTTGGATTGGATTTGCTAGAACAAAATTGATCCTCCTCTCCCATACATAATTGGATGAAGTTCTTAACTTGAGTTTCAGGGTTTAGTAATGCTGGAAGTTCCCAGGTGGTGCTTACACTTTTGGTGTCTGAGACTCCAACAACGCTACACTTTTGTTAGCACTTCAGGTTCTCTAAGAGGCTTAGACCATTTTGGCTTTTTACAGGACTTCAAAGTTGTGGTTTCTGAAAATTGAATGTGATTTATCTAATACTTACTTTTTCAGGAAGAGGTCTAGAGGATGCATAACAAATGACCTTTACATGGCATTTATCCATTCTGTATGGAAAGCTTTTCAGTTCCTCCTTGAAGAATCTCATTTCTCAGACATGGCTTGAGCCTTATGTTTGGAATTCTTCCCAAGCCTGTTACCACCAAGAATGGAGTTAGTGATGATATTGCCTTAAAAGATTTTTTGTAGAATTATGTAACTTTTAGTACCCCTTTTATGGGACTCTTGTCAATTTCAAGGCTGTGCTACATTCAATAGCAGGGAAATTATGGACTTTTGGAGTGAGATTGTACGGTAATCCTTTTCATTCAGTGACAATGATACATCCTCAATGAAAGTGATTTTCAACTTGTGTATCCACATGCTGATGAAGTTTGGTAGCGTATAAGAATACTCAGTAATTAATCTGTTCAGTAGTGTTTGAGATAAATTCCTTAATCTTTCTTTCTGAGGAGATCAGATGCTTTTCCCCTTTACCCAAGCTGGAGCCTTCTAGAGTCTGTACAATTTACATTTACTTGTAATAGTTTTTCTGACTATTTAGTTGCTCATTGTGTCATGTACAAAACCTGTTTTCACACTCATGACTTCTTTATGATGACAACCTCTTATGGATTAAGTTAAACTTGAAACCATAGATTCCTGGTTAATAATGAAATTGATAAATGCAACCCTTTTGTCAGATCTTGAAAGACATCAAGAGAGTTTAATGCTTTTTGCCTAGTTTAATGTCTAAAACTTTTGGGACTTTTCCAGAGTTTATTTAGGGGAATATAATTTATGCTACCAGCATGCTTGTAACACTTTTTGGCAAAAAACATCTCTACATGGAATAAGAAAATCATTGATATATTGGTTTAAATTAGGCTTTATGTTAGAGGACTTGATATGAGGAAGGTGACCTAAACCTCAGAAGCCTTTCAGTACGAAATAAGGGGAGGAGGGATCTTTGGTACTTTCCTCTCACCTTCATCAGGCAATGCCTTTGCTTAGACATTGTGGATCTACTCTGCATGGAAATGGAGATTCCTCATTAAGAAGAGACAGATTTTAGGGTGCCTTAGGTTTGATATTGAAAGTGCTTATTCTGCCTAAGTTTTTCTCCAAACCTTTCTGAAGTTTGAAAAACCATGCTTTTCTGAAGCAATTTCTTATAAGCATTTTCATCTGGTCCTTTGTCATGCCTTGCCCTTGCCTCTACTTTTTTCAAATACTTTTCTCTCCACCTGCTGTGACTGCATTTAGGTTGATGCTTGTGACCAGTGTTAAGTGAGTTTTCTGTGGTTGAGAGCTAGTGGACCGATGATGTCTTTGGTTGTCTCTCATTGGCTGAGTGCATTCCTGAAATAATCAAGCATCTCCCATCTAGATGAGAGAATAGTGACACTTATAGAAAGTCATTGGTCCCCACTGGACAGACAGGGATTAGAATGTCGTAAATTTGGCATTCCTAGAGAATCTCTCATCCATGCAGGACACCACCCTGGGGAGAAAAGGTTTATAGATATTCAAAACTGTTATTTTTTTCAGATTTCTAAGTGTATGAATGAGATTATGTCAGTAAATCTTACTTATTCTGCCTTGAATAAGTTAGGTTCAGGCTACCTGTCTTTTGATCTATCAGTATCTTTGATACCTGCTCCTATAGGAGCTTCCTGAAAGGAGTGAAAGAGTCTCAGTAACTGGTGAACTGTAGTGCCTCACCCTCAATAGGTCACTGCTAGAGGGCAACTCCTCTGCAGTGTTATCAGAGGCTCCTCCTTAATGTTTCTCTTGACTACTTTTACCTAATGTGTCTTGTCTTAATGTTCTTGCCTGATGTTACAACCTACTACTGGTACCTAACGCTCCCACCTAGTGTTCCTACCTACTCCTTCAACCTAATAATCCTGTTTCATGTACATACCTGCTGCTTCAGTCCATATTGCCAAAAGGCAGGGCAAGTGCATAGTGCTCACCAGAGGAAGATCTAGTTATGAAGAATAAGTTGTGTGAGTTAAGTGTTCTCAAGTGTTATGTGTGACATAGACATGATAGAAATAATTCAAAGTAAAAAAAAGGGATCTTGGCAAATTTTTTATGATTTCTGAAGTTTCTAGAACTCATATGTCCAAATTTTTTATGTTGAACCTGTAGTACACAGAAAAACTACTTTTGAATTCTTGTCTTTTCTAATTTCTGTAATTTTA
Organism: Panulirus ornatus; assembly: GCF_036320965.1. Taxonomy (NCBI): domain Eukaryota; kingdom Metazoa; phylum Arthropoda; class Malacostraca; order Decapoda; family Palinuridae; genus Panulirus; species Panulirus ornatus. The sequence goes on from NC_092234.1 coordinate 11,382,092, forward strand.
ATCCTTATTATCTTTTACCCTTTTTAACTGTTTTGTAGCTGTGCATCACATCCATTTTTTTTTGTTGACAAAATGAAAGCCATTTTAACTTTTTGCAGGACACAATGTTCAACTGAATGAAAACATAAGTTTGCGATGTTTCCGAAACTTACAGGCATTAGAATTAATGCACATTCCTGTGACAAGTCTCAAAGCTCTACAAACACTACGACCAACATTACGATCAATAATGGTAGTTAAAGGATTAACTCGATTGGCAGATCTCTTCATTCGTTGTGGTGCTGACAAGGTAAACTCCTCTTTTTAGTATTGACATTACATCTGCTGTCTGGCTTTTCATTTTCATTCCCTGAGGCTATAGTGATTTTTTTTTCGAGCACAGATGTAAAATTGTTGGTACATAATTCATGCACAGGTAGAAATTATGATAGTTATGGTTATTAATCCAAGAGGCAAATTTTTGTCTGTATGTCATGGTTCTCTGAAGTTATTTTCATCATTGCAATTGATCCTACAATCCATAATTGTTGCTAAAGTCCCTGAAACATCTTAAGACTAAGTTACCAAGTTCTTTTGGGAAGATATCTATATATTATCTTTAACTCATTTCCTTATTCATAGAATGGTTCATGTGCATATAATCTGTTATTTCACATGCACAAATCCTTAGCTTATGTTCATTACATGAACTAATATCATTGTTTCTTGATTACTCTTTATCATTCAGTGCTGATTTGTCAGGTATGAGTGAGATGTTAACATACATTTCCTCCAACACATTAAACTAAACCTCATTACATATAGTCAAAATTTCTTCCACTTGCATCATATCTGAAGCAGCTTTGTTCATCTCTTGTGGTCTTCCTTTTCTTGCTCCTTCAGCTGTACTTCTACAAATTATCTTGACCAGTCTGTTATCTTGGAACTTATAACTATGTATATATTATATGCCATGTGACCCTTCATTTTCATTACCTTAGGCTATAGAGATTTTGTATGAGCAATGGTATAATGATGAAATCCATAAAATCAAAAACTTTTATGCATAACACAAAAATTATCCACATCACAAAAAACTTTACTTTTTCTTCAAAAAAACTCCAATAAGATTTCATATTCTTTTCTACTATCATTTATAACTGTTTGTATAAAGTATTGGCAGCATCAGCCAAACTTTTACCAGCAGAAGTGATTGATACCACCAGTACCAATCCATTGATACATTACTAATTTATGTTATCAATGTAAAAATCATATATATTATTTCAAACACTAGACAACTTACAGTGGTAAGTTTGTTCAGGAAGTGAGCAATCTGGCAAGACTCAGGCTAGTGCTGGAATCTTTATCATGTTATTCACATTTACATGTAATCTTTGGTTTCCCTGGGGATAGGGGAGAAAGAATACTTCCCACGTATTCCCTGCATGTCATAGAAGATGACTAAAAGGGGAGGGAGATGGAGACTGGAAATCCTCCCCTCATTTTTAATTTTCTTAAAGAAGGAACAGAGAAGGGGCCAAGTGAGGATATTCCTTCCAAGGCTCAGTCCTCTGTTCTTAATGCTATCTCACTAATGTGGGAAATGGCAAATATGTATGAAAAAAATGTAATCTTTGTGTTATGTGTCTCACAGCAGTGAGAAGGTATAAGGAACCATGAACACCCTGATGCCTGGAGCCTGGAAGTAATTTCAGCCCAAGTCCATAGTGTGAACTGCACTTAGTCCATCTTTTTCTCACCATGTTACCTCTTTCCCTCATCAGCCAGTCACATAACTTTTACATGTTCTATGTGAGCCAGTTACCTACCTCCCCTTAACCTACTACACATTTTTGGTTGGGATCAATGATACTGCTAACCAGGTTTTAACTGCTCCAGTGCATGTTCCATGTGAGCCAGTTACCTGCTTCCCCTTAACTTACTACACATTTTTGGTTAGGATCAATGATACTGGTAACTAGGTTTTAACTGCTCCAGTGCATTTCTGGAAACTTTGTAATATACATGACTTGCTGTGTCATGTTTTTACTGTCATACTTTTACATGGTAACATTTTCACAAGCAGGGAAATGTACACTCTTTTGATAAAATTTTTATTGACAAGACTCTACTCCCAATGACAGCCTCACCAAAGGTAACACCAAACACTCATGTATTTGGCTTATACATGTTTAAGAGAGGAATTACATCATAATGTTTCACCCCCTCATTAAAGAAATTAGTTTTCTTTTTCTGTATTGATTTGTGAGTATGTTCATGTTCATGTGTGAATATTATTTCAGTGAAAATAATTTTGTCAGTGAATTCATGTACTTGTGGGACTATCATTTCAGTAATGATAATTTTCATAAGTGATTTTTGTTTACCAGGCTGGTGAATTTGCATGGGAGCAGCTGCAGGAAGCACTGTTGGCTCACAATACATTACACAGTTTAGATCACAGCCTTAGTCTTCTCCCCAACCTTAAGGTTAGTAAGAAGAATTATTGCAACTTGATTGATATTTTTCTTCATTATGACAACTGCGTAGGATTTTTGTAGTTTTCTTTGTTTTGTGTGACCTAATTGTCATGGGCATAGTATGCCTCATTTAAGGCCATCTTGGATAAAGAAAAAATAAAAGGAAAGGAAAGTAGATATTGATCAGGGGTCTGCAGGTCTTTATAGATCTAACTCTGAATGGAAGAAAGGTCGTATGCAGAGGGAACGACAAAAAATGGAAGATAGTCCGCAGCTTAACTGTTCAGGGGAGGGAGGTATCATAACAGCCTACCCAGAAGTGTACAGTCTCCACTCGAAAACTTTGGGAAGCAGCAGCCAACCGTTTGCCTCTGGTCCAAACCTTGAGAAAGTCACATGCAGATGTCACAAGAACAGTGACCAAAATGGTACTTTATAGAATAGAGAGAGAGCAGCCCCTTTGCACTGCAGAGAGAGGAAAGTTTGAGGAGAGGTGATGAAAGGCTTTTGATTCTATCTCATATACAGGTGGAGGCTGTATGATTACCAGGACAGGGTTATACCCAGCATGTTAGTGGTATTATTTGGTTGAATTATGGTGTTTTGAAATTGAAGAGGGAAGCAGATGATTCTAGAAAGATTGAAATTGAAGGTGAAGGTCTTGTATTTTTGTTGTTTGAGGAGGTGTAGCAGTTACTGTCATTTTTCTCCATTTGCTCTTTGCTTATGTTTTGATACGTTTCTTGTTCTCATACTATTCATCTCCCACATGGGTGACTGAGGTTAAGAGTGAGCGGGCACTATTTTGATAATGCAGTGCTTCGCATCCTAATATACCATGATACTTTTCTTGATAGGGAAATAAAACTCGTTACACTGTCATTACAAACAACTACAATATTTTTTTATGAAAAAATATTTTTTAAATCACTTGAATATGTTGTTATAAAGGCACTAAACTTGTTTCACTATGCTAGTTATGTGTTTAGATTTTCATTCAATAATAACAGTATAATACTGGCAAAATTTGATTGTGCTGCACAAGGATCAAGCAATTTTGAAAATTTGCCATAGAATTCAAATAATTGAGAAATATTGGGATAATGTATTACTTGATAGGCATGCAAAGGAGAGACTGATGAATATGAATGAAATGAGAGAAGCAGTTGGCTGAAAATTGGATCACCCAGTGGTGGAGGAGAGTGTGTAAGTTTGCAGAGGATGTAGAAAAAGAGCAAATGACATGTAGTGGAAGTGAAGGAACTTACCAAAGAGGCTTGTGTGCAGAGATACTAACAGAATGGCATAAGGCGAGAGTAAACAAAACTAGGGGAGTTGGTGAAGAATGGTTGGTATTTTGGGAAATTTTGCAAAATGTGTCATGTGGATGATGGGATACAGGCATTTGAGAATGTTTGTGACTTGTAGGATGAGGAGGTTAAGTTGCTAGTGAAAGAGAGTTGCATAGCACAACTTGCAGGAAAGGAATGTGAGTGATTAGGAGATGTACAAGAGAGAATGGCAGGAGGGTAAAAGGAAGATGTAAGGCTGCAGAAGAGAGCAAATAGGAGATGGGGTGAGAGAGTATAGTAAACTTCAGGGAGAGCAATGATGATAATATTTTTTTTTTTTTTTTTTTTTTTTTGCCGCTGTCTCCCGCGTTTGCGAGGTAGCGCAAGGAAACAGACGAAAGAAATGGCCCAACCCACCCCCATACACATGTATATACATACGTCCACACACGCAAATATACATACCTACACAACTTTCTATGGTTTACCCCAGACGCTTCACATGCCTTGATTCAATCCATTGACAGCACGTCAACCCCAGTATACCACATCGTTCCAATTCACTCTATTCCTTGCCCTCCTTTCACCCTCCTGCATGTTCAGGCCCCGATCACACAAAATCTTTTTCACTCCATCTTTCCACCTCCAATTTGGTCTCCCTCTTCTCCTCGTTCCCTCCACCTCCGACACATATATTCTCTTGGTCAATCTTTCCTCACTCATTCTCTCCATGTGCCCGAACCATTTCAAAACACCCTCTTCTGCTCTCTCAACCACGCTCTTTTTATTTCCACACATCTCTCTTACCCTTACGTTACTCACTCGATCAAACCACCTCACACCACACATTGTCCTCAAACATCTCATTTCCAGCACATCCATCCTCCTGCGCACAACTCTATCCATAGCCCACGCCTCGCAACCATACAACATTGTTGGAACCACTATTCCTTCAAACATACCCATTTTTGCTTTCCGAGATAATGTTCTCGACTTCCACACATTCTTCAAGGCTCCCAGAATTTTCACCCCCTCCCCCACCCTATGATCCACTTCCGCTTCCATGGTTCCATCCACTGCCAGATCCACTCCCAGATATCTAAAACACTTCACTTCCTCCAGTTTTTCTCCATTCAAACTCACCTCCCAATTGTCTTGACCCTCAACCCCACTGTACCTAATAACCTTGCTCTTATTCACATTTACTCTTAACTTTCTTCTTTCACACACTTTACCAAACTCAGTCACCAGCTTCTGCAGTTTCTCACATGAATCAGCCACCAGCGCTGTATCATCAGCGAACAACAACTGACTCACTTCCCAAGCTCTCTCATCCCCAACAGACTTCATACTTGCCCCTCTTTCCAAAACTCTTGCATTCACCTCCCTAACAACCCCATCCATAAACAAATTAAACAACCATGGAGACATCACACACCCCTACCGCAAACCTACATTCACTGAGAACCAATCACTTTCCTCTCTTCCTACACGTACACATGCTTTACATCCTCGATAAAAACTTTTCACTGCTTCTAACAACTTGCCTCCCACACCATATATTCTTAATACCTTCCACAGAGCATCTCTATCAACTCTATCATACGCCTTCTCCAGATCCATAAATGCTACATACAAATCCATTTGCTTTTCTAAGTATTTCTCACATACATTCTTCAAAGCAAACACCTGATCCACACATCCTCTACCACTTCTGAAACCACACTGCTCTTCCCCAATCTGATGCTCTGTACATGCCTTCACCCTCTCAATCAATATCCTCCCATATAATTTACCAGGAATACTCAACAAACTTATACCTCTGTAATTTGAGCACTCACTCTTATCCCCTTTGCCTTTGTACAATGGCACTATGCACGCATTCCGCCAATCCTCAGGCACCTCACCATGAGTCATACATACATTGAATAACCTTACCAACCAGTCAACAATACAGTCACCCCCTTTTTTAATAAATTCCACTGCAATACCATCCAAATCTGCTGCCTTGCCGGCTTTCATCTTCCGCAAAGCTTTTACTACCTCTTCTCTGTTTACCAAATCATTTTCCCTAACCCTCTCACTTTGCACACCACCTCGACCAAAACACCCTATATCTGCCACTCTATCATCAAACACATTCAACAAACCTTCAAAATACTCACTCCATCTCCTTCTCACATCACCACTGCTTGTTATCACCTCCCCATTTGCGCCCTTCACTGAAGTTCCCATTTGCTCCCTTGTCTTACGCACTTTATTTACCTCCTTCCAGAACATCTTTTTATTCTCCCTAAAATTTAATGATACTCTCTCACCCCAACTCTCATTTGCCCTTTTTTTCACCTCTTGCACCTTTCTCTTGACCTCCTGTCTCTTACTTTTATACATCTCCCACTCAATTTCATTGTTTCCCTGCAAAAATCGTCCAAATGCCTCTCTCTCTTCTCTTTCACTAATACTCTTACTTCTTCATCCCACCACTCACTGCCCTTTCTAATCAACCCACCTCCCACTCTTCTCATGCCACAAGCATCTTTTGCGCAATCCATCACTGATTCCCTAAATACGTCCCATTCCTCCCCCACTCCCCTTACTTCCATTGTTCTCACCTTTTTCCATTCTGTACTCAGTCTCTCCTGGTACTTCCTCACACAAGTCTCCTTCCCAAGCTCACTTACTCTCACCACCCTTTTCACCCCAACATTCACTCTTCTTTTCTGAAAACCCATACAAATCTTCACCTTAGCCTCCACAAGATAATGATCAGACATCCCTCCAGTTGCACCTCTCAGCACATTAACATCCAAAAGTCTCTCTTTCGCACGCCTGTCAATTAACATGTAATCCAATAACGCTCTCTGGCCATCTCTCCTACTTACATAAGTATACTTATGTATATCTCGCTTTTTAAACCAGGTATTCCCAATCATCAGTCCTTTTTCAGCACATAAATCTACAAGCTCTTCACCATTTCCATTTACAACACTGAACACCCCATGTATACCAATTATTCCCTCAACTGCCACATTACTCACCTTTGCATTCAAATCACCCATCACTATAACCCGGTCTCGTGCATCAAAACCACTAACACACTCATTCAGCTGCTCCCAAAACACTTGCCTCTCATGATCTTTCTTCTCATGCCCAGGTGCATATGCACCAATAATCACCCATCTCTCTCCATCAACTTTCAGTTTTACCCATATTAATCGAGAATTTACTTTCTTACACTCTATCACATACTCCCACAACTCCTGTTTCAGGAGTATTGCTACTCCTTCCCTTACTCTTGTCTTCTCACTAACCCCTGACTTTACTCCCAAGACATTCCCAAACCACTCTTCCCCTTTACCCTTGAGCTTCGTTTCACTCAGAGCCAAAACATCCAGGTTCCTTTCCCCAAACATACTACCTTTTTTTTTTTTATTATACTTTGTCGCTGTCTCCCGCGTTTGCGAGGTAGCGCAAGGAAACAGACGAAAGAAATGGCCCAACCCCCCCCCATACACATGTATATACATACGTCCACACACGCAAATATACATACCTACACAGCTTTCCATGCCTTGATTCAATCCACTGACAGCACGTCAACCTCGGTATACCACATCGCTCCAATTCACTCTATTCCTTGCCCTCCTTTCACCCTCCTGCATGTTCAGGCCCCGATCACACAAAATCTTTTTCACTCCATCTTTCCACCTCCAATTTGGTCTCCCTCTTCTCCTTGTTCCCTCCACCTCCGACACATATATCCTCTTGGTCAATCTTTCCTCACTCATCCTCTCCATGTGCCCAATCCACTTCAAAACACCCTCTTCTGCTCTCTCAACCACGCTCTTTTTATTTCCACACATCTCTCTTACCCTTACGTTACTCACTCGATCGAACCACCTCACACCACACATTGTCCTCAAACATCTCATTTCCAGCACATCCATCCTCCTGCGCACAACTCTATCCATAGCCCACGCCTCGCAACCATACAACATTGTTGGAACCACTATTCCTTCAAACATACCCATTTTTGCTTTCCGAGATAATGTTCTCGACTTCCACACATTCTTCAAGGCCCCCAGAATTTTCGCCCCCTCCCCCACCCTATGATCCACTTCCGTTTCCATGGTTCCATCCGCTGCCAGATCCACTCCCAGGTATCTAAAACACTTCACTTCCTCCAGTTTTTCTCCATTCAAACTTACCTCCCAATTGACTTGACCCTCAACCCTACTGTACCTCATAACCTTGCTCTTATTCACATTTACTCTTAACTTTCTTCTTCCACACACTTTACCAAACTCAGTCACCAGCTTCTGCAGTTTCTCACATGAATCAGCCACCAGCGCTGTATCATCAGCGAACAACAACTGACTCACTTCCCAAGCTCTCTCATCCCCAACAGACTTCATACTTGCCCCTCTTTCCAAAACTCTTGCATTCACCTCCCTAACAACCCCATCCATAAACAAATTAAACAACCATGGAGACATCACACCCCCCTGCCGCAAACCTACATTCACTGAGAACCAATCACTTTCCTCTCTTCCTACACGTACACATGCCTTACATCCTCGATAAAAACTTTTCACTGCTTCTAACAACTTTCCTCCCACACCATATATTCTTAATACCATCCACAGAGCATCTCTATCAACTCTATCATATGCCTTCTCCAGATCCATAAATACTACATACAAATCCATTTGCTTTTCTAAGTATTTCTCACATACATACATACATACATTCTTCAAAGCAAACATACTACCTATCTCTCCTTTTTTCACATCTTGGTTACATCCACACACATTTAGGCACCCCAATCTGAGCCTTCGAGGAGGATGAGCACTCCCCGCGTGACTCCTTCTTCTGTTTCCCATTTTAGAAAGTTAAAAAAAAATACAAGGAGGGGAGGATTTCTTATTTATTATTTCTTAGGATTTATTAGGAGGATTTATTATTTCTTAGATATTTTACTAGAATGAATGCCATTTAAGTCATGATGGTCATTTTCAGTTTTTCAAACATTTCAGGTACCAAGATGGAAATGGCAGTGTGTATATTCTTAAGGTTTGGTGGAAGAGTCAGTAAGAATAGCTCACCTAATGAATGTCTGGTTGCTAATCTGGGAAAACAGATCATTCAAAAAAAAAATTTTCAGCTCCCTCTGTATACTGGTTGTGTTTTATGGAATTTCTGTGAATAAATCCATAATCTGTCCTCTCAATTTATTCTGCTTTCCTCTCTATCTGTCCTCCTCATTTCACTCCTTACTTCACCCATTCTCCCAGTGTCTGTATCAGTTTTGAAGAAAATACTTTCTCAACCACTCTTCTCTTAATAGTGTCTTTACTGTGTGCACTGTATTTAACATTACATTTGGTCAGTGGATATTCCATAGCATTTCTTTGTATAAGTGTTTTGGCTGTTAGATATCCATATTTCACAAGTCAATAAAACTATGAGTTGCCTATTTCTTAGCAGACCTGAGTTCACCAAGTGACTGAAATTATTTCATAATCTTTGTTCCTCTTAAATCTCCAATATATTCTCTCAGGTTTTGTAATGTATAGCTGGGTTTGAATTATTGAAATTTATTTACTTATTTTGAACAGATCCTAGACTTAAGCCATTGTGAACTGGAGGATGCTTCAGCACTCGAATATCTACCGACTGTGTCATTATTAGACGTTAGCCACAACCAGCTGCGGCTTCTACCACGTCTTTCTCCTACTGCTACCTACTCTCTTACAGTCCTTATAGCCAACAACAATCTTTTGTCTCACTTACATGGTAAGTATAATGAATAATTCCATTCCCTGTTTTTACTGAGGCAGAATGTTTCATATACTATGATGGTGAGGTTGCAGTTGATTAGATTCATAAGTAGTGCTTTTAACACATATAAGACGATGAAATTTAACATTCGAGCAGGCATATAAATTTTCTTTTACTTGTGCAAAAAGGTTTTGAATCAGGTAAAGGAAGAAACCATTTTTTCCTATGGTATGGTTGCGAGGCGTGGGTTATGGATAGAGTTGTGCGCAGGAGAGTGGATGTGCTGGAAATGAGATGTTTGAGGACAGTATGTGGTGTGAGGTGGTTTGATCGAGGAAGTAATGTAAGGGTAAGAGAGATGTGTGGAAATAAAAAGAGTGTGGTTGAGAGAGCAGAAGAGGGTGTTTTGAAATGGTTTGGTCACATGGAGAGGATGAGTGAGGAAAGATTGACCAGGAGGATAAATGTGTCGGAGGTGGAGGGAACAAGGAGAAGTGGGAGACCAAATTGGAGGTGGAAAGATGGAGTGAAAAAGATTTTGAGTGATCGGGGCCTGAACATGCAGGAGGGTGAAAGGCGGGCAAGGAATAGGGTGAATTTGAATGATGTGGTATACTGGGGTCGACGTGCTGTCAATGGATTGAACCAGGGCATGTGAAGCGTCTGGGGTAAACCATGGAAAGTGTGTGGGGCCTGGATGTGGAAAGGGAGCTGTGGTTTCGGTGCATTATTACATGACAGCTGGAGACTGAGTGTGAATGAATGGGGCCTTTAGTGTCTTTTCCTAGCACTACCTCGCACACATGAGGGGGAGGGGGTTGATATTCCATGTGTGGCGAGGTGGCGATGGGAACAAATAAAGACAGACTATGAATTACGTACATGTGTATATATGTATATGTCTGTATGTGTATATATATGTGCACATTGAGATGTATGGGTATGTATATTTGCGTGTGTGGACGTGTGTGTATATACATGTGTATGTGGGCGAGTTGGGCCATTCTTTCGTCTGTTTCATTGCGCTACCTCGATAACGCGGGAGACAGCGACAAAGCAAAATGAATAAATAAATAAATGAACTTTATATATTTTTTATATTTATTGTACCTCACCAATGCGGGAAATGGCGAATATGTATGAAACAAATCAGTATATACTCATATACATACACATACACAGACATACTTATATACACATGTACGTATTCAAACTTGCCTGTCTTCATCCATTCCTGGGGCTACCCTGTCCCACAGGAAACAGCTTCAGAGAGGTAGCCACAGGGAAACAGACAAAAAAGGCCACGTTCGTTCACACTCATTCTCTAGCTGTCATGTGTAATGCACTGAAACCATAGCTCCCTATCTTCATCCAGGCCCCACAGACGTTAAAAGATATTTTTTTTTAAATATATATATGTTTGACAATAGAGTGGCAGATATGGGGTGTTTTCGTCAGGGTGGTGTGTGAAGTGAGAGGGTCAGGTAGAATAATTTGGTGATCAGAGAAGAGGTAAAGAAAGCTTTGTGGAAGATGAAAGCTGGCAAGGCAGCAGGTTTGGATGGTATTGCAGTGGAGTTCATAAAAAAGGGGTGACTGTGTTGTTGATTGGTTGGTAAGGATATTCAGTGTATGTCTGGGTCATGGTGAAGTGCCTGAGGATTGGCAGAATGCATGCAATGTGTCATTGTACAAAGGCCAAGGGGATAAAGGTGAGTGTTCAAATTACTGAGGCATAAGTTTGTTAAGTATTCCTGGGAAATTATATGGGAGGTAATTCATTGAGAGGGCGAAGGCATGTACAGACCATCAGATTGGGGAAGAGCAGTGTGGTTTCAGAAGTGATAGAGGATGTGCAGATCAGGTGTTTGTTTTGAAGAATGTATGTGAGAAATACTTAGAAAAACAGATGGATTTGTATGTAGCATTTATGGATCTGGAGAAGGCATATGATAGGGTGGATAGAGATGCTTTGTTGAAGGTTATAAGAGTATATGGTGTGGGAGGTAAGTTGCTAGAAGCAGTGAAAAGTTTTTATCGAGGATGTTAGGCATGTGTACGAGTAGGAAGAGAGGAAAGTGGTTGGTTCCCATTGAATGTGGGTTTGCGGCAGGGGTGCGTGATGTCTCCATGGTTAATTTGTTTATGGATTGGGTGGTTAGGGAGGTGAATGCAAGAGTTTTGGAGAGAGGGGCATGTATGCACTCTGTTGTGGATGAGAGGGCTTGGGAAGTGAGTCAGTTGTTGTTCGCTGATGATACAGTACTGGTGGCTGATTCGGGTGAGAAACTGCAGAAGCTGGTGACTGAGTTTGGTAAAGTGTGTGAAAGAAGAAAGTTGAGAGTAAATGTGAATAAGAGCAAGGTTATTAGGTTCAGGAGGGTTGAGGGACAAGTTAATTGAGAAGCAAGTTTGAATGGAGAAAAACTGGATGAAGTGAAATGTTTTAGATATCTGGGAGTGGACTTAGTAGCGGATGGAACCGTGGAAGAGGAAGTGAGCCACAGGGTGGAGGAGGAGAGCGAAGGTCTGAGAGTGTTGAAGAATGTGTGGAAGGCGAGAATGTTATCTTGGAGAGCAAAAATGGGTATGTTTGAAGGAATAGAGGTTCCAACAATGTTATGTGGTTGTGAGGCATGGGCTATAGATAAGTTTGTGTGGAGGAGGGTGGATGTGTTGGAAATGAGATGTTTGAGGACAATATGTGGCGTGAGGTGGTTTGATTGAGTAAGTAATGAAAGGGTAAGAGAGATGTGTCGTAATAAGAATGTGGTTGAGAGAGCAGAAAAGGGCGTGTTGAAACGGTTTGAACACATGGAGAGAATGAGTGAGGAAAGATTGACAAAAAGGATATGTGTCAGAGGTGGAGGGAAGAAGGAGTAGGAGACCAAATTGGAGGTGGAAGGATGAAGTGAAAAAGATTTTGAGCGATCGGGGCTTAAACATACAGGAGGGTGAAAGGCGTGCAAGGAATAGATGAATTGGAACAATGTGGTATACTGGGGTTGACGTGCTGTCATTGGATTGAACCAGGGCATGTGAAGTGTCTGGAGTAAACCATGGAAAGTTTTAGGGGGCCTGGATGTGGAAAGGGAGCTGTGGTTTTGGTGCATCATACATGACAGCTAGAGAATGAGTGTGAACTAATGTGGTCTTCGTTGTCATTCCTAGTGCTACCTCATGTGCATGCGGGGGGAAGGGGTTGTTATTTCATGTGTGGTGGGGTGGCGACGGGAATGAATAAAAGCAGCAAGTATGAATTATATACATGTGTATATATGTATATGTCTTTGTATGTATATATATGTATACATTGAAATGTATAGGTATGTATACGTGCGTCTGTTTCCTTGTGCTACCTTGCTAACGCGGGAGATAGAGACAAAGTATGATTAGAGGAAAATGTGTGTGTGTGGGAGGTTGGGCCATTCCTTGTCTGTTTCCTTGTGCTACCTCGCTAACACGGTAGACGGTGGTTAAGTATAACAAATGTGATAAGTGAATATAATTTGTGAATAAGAGCAAGGTTACTAGGTACAGTAGGGTTGAGGGTCAAGTCAATTGGGAGGTAAGTTTGAATGGAGAAAAACTGGAGGAAGTAAAGTGTTTTAGATATCTGGGAGTGGATCTGGCAGCGGATGGAACCATGGAAGCGGAAGTGAATCATAGGGTGGGGGAGGGGGCGAAAATCCTGGGAGCCTTGAAGAATGTGTGGAAGTCGAGAACATTATCTCGGAAAGCAAAAATGGGTATGTTTGAAGGAATAGTGGTTCCAACAACGTTGCATGGTTGTGAGGCGTGGGCTATGGATAGAGTTGTGCGCAGGGGGATGGATGTGCTGGAAATGAGATGTTTGGGGACAATGTGTGGTGTGAGGTGGTTTGATCGAGTAAGTAATGTAAGGGTAAGAGAGATTTGTGGAAATAAAAAGAGCGTGGTTGAGAGAGCAGAAGAGGGTGTTTTGAAATGGTTTGGGCACATGGAAAGAATGAGTGAGGAAAGATTGACCAAGAGGATATATGTGTCAGAGGTGGAGGGAACGAAGAGAAGTGGGAGACCAAATTGGAGGTGGAAAGATGGAGTGAAAAAGATTTTGTGTGATCGGGGCCTGAACATGCAAGAGGGTGAAAGGCGGGCAAGGAATAGAGTGAATTGGATCGATGTGGTATACCGGGGTTGACGTGCTGTCAGTGGATTGAATCAGGGCATGTGAAGCGTCTGGGGTAAACCATGGAAAGCTGTGTGGGGCCTGGATGTGGAAGGGGAGCTGTGGTTTCGGGCATTATTGCATGACAGCTGGAGACTGAGTGTGAACGAATGAGGCCTTTGTTGTCTTTTCCTAGCGCTACCCCACACACATGAGGGGGAAGGGGGATGGTATTCCATGTGTGGCGAGGTGGCGATAGGAATGAATAAAGGCAGACAGTGTGAATTGTGTGCATGGGTATATATGTATGTGTTTGTGTGTGTATATATATGTGTACATTGAGATGTATAGGTATGTATATTTGCGTGTGTGGACGTGTGTGTATATACATGTGTATGGGGGTGGGTTGGGCCATTTCTTTCGTCTGTTTCCTTGCGCCACCTCGCAAACGCGGGAGACAGCGACAAAGCAAAATAAATAAATAAAATAATTTGTTATACTTAATCACTGTTTCCCGCATCAGCAAGGTGGTGCCAGGAAACAGAGGAAGAATGGCCCAACCACTCATAAACACATATATGTACATAAACGCCCATACACGCACATATACATACATATCAACATATGCATACACATATATACATATACATATATGCATACATATATATACATGTGCATATACTTGCTTGCCTTCATTCATTCCAGTTGCTACCCTGCAGCACAGGAAGTAGCTTCCAACCCTCCTTTTTCTGCGAGGTAATGCCAGGAAAGGACAAAAAAAGCCACATTCATTTATACTTGGTCTCTATCTGTCATGTGTGATGCCTCAAAACCACAGCTTCCTATCTACATCCAGGCCCCACAGACTCATTCATGGCTCACCCCAGACACTTCTCATGCCCTGGTTCAGTCCATTGACAGCACATCAACCCCGGTATACCACATCATTCCAGTTCACTCAATCCTTGCACTCCTTTCACCCTCTTGTATGCTCAGGCCCCAATTTTCTTAGTCTTTTTCACTCCATCCTTCCTTTTCCAATTTGGTTTCCCACTTTTCCATGTTCCTTCCACCTCTGTCACATATATCCTCTTTGTCAGTCTTTCCTCACTCATTTTCTCCTTATGTCCAAACCATTTCAACACACCCTTTTCTGCTCTCTCAACCACACTTTTTTATTACCACACATCTCTCTTACCCTTTCATTACTTAATCGATCAAACAACCTCACACAACTTATTGTCCTAAAACATTTCATTTCCAACCCTATCTATAGCCTATGCCTCACAGCCATATAACATTGTTGGAACTACTATTCCTTCAGACATACCCATTTTTGCTCTTCGAGATAACGTTCTCTCCTTCCACTCATTCTTCATCGCTCCCAGAACCTTTGTCCCCTCCCCATCCTGTGACTTGCTTCCACTTCGATGTTTCATCCACTGCTAAGTCCTTTCTCAGATATCTAGAACACTCATTTCCTCCAGTTTTTCTCCATTCAAACTTACCTCCCAATTAACTTATCCCTCAACCCAACTGAACCTGATATCCTTGCTCTTATTCACATCTTACCCCTGGAGAAATAAAATCTGGTTGGCACAAATTTTCTGAAAGTAATGACTACTACACAGCCTAGGAAATAAATGTTCCAAATCACTACTGCTGCTGATCATTTTTCTGCAATATCAGTGTCTTTATGTATCATCAAAGAAACTATTACCTGAATCACTAGTTTCCTCATCACTATGAAGCAGATTCTGTTCCATTTCATTTGCAGTTACTTTAATAGGTATGTGTGTTATCCTCTTGTTGTGATTGTTGAAGGATAGCAGAAGAATTCCTCTGAATTGTAGTGCAAGGAGGCTGTAGTCATCTCATACTACTACAGAGCAGCTAAGATTTGTTTTATTTTACAAAAATGATCATTAAACTACATAAGATCCTCTTTATGTAGCGTCACAGATCAATGTAAGGTCTGGTTAAAGGGTTCATAGACTGTATTCATGTGATGTACATGAGCAAGTATGGAGCAAGGTAGCACCGAGAATAAACAAGGATTGGTTTCATTTCCTTACATCCATTCTCTAATTGTCATGTAATGGAGAAGTCAAGAAACAGGAGATAGATGATTTTGATGGGATTGGTTTATGAAAGAAACATTATTATGTATGGGATTGGTTTATGAATGATAAAAGATATTGAGATAATAAGTTTAAATGTTTCTAAATGAGGTAAATGGGTTAAGGCATAAAGTAAGGCCAGAGTATAGGCAAAATTGCCCAAAATTTAAGTTGTGACCGAAATACCAGAATTTGAATGATAACACTGGTCAGTCTATACACTCTGTTTCCATCCTCATTATGCAAAAATGATGGAATTGAAACTATACATCTAAGGCTCAGAAAAGATAAGAGCCTTGCCCCTTTCTCCTAACATACTCTGAAGGACCAGAGTTGAGGTGGAGGAGGTCCTTAATAGAGAAATGTGTGGAAATGTGCCATTATCATCATGTGTAGCAGAGGTCCTGCTTGAATTACATTGTAGTATAGTGTGAGATGGCTTACAGAATGTAGGTGTAGGTCTTTCTTCTTTTATCTGTTTGCAGTTTCCTCCCTTAGTTATATAGCTTCAGGGAGATAATTAATCCGTAGAAGATTTTATGTTGTAAGAATACAAGAGGGGAGTATTTCCACCTCCTAGCTGTAGAGCCCCTCTTAGTCACCTTGTATGACACACATGGGATATATTTGTAGAATTTTGTCTCCATCCTATGGGATAAAGCATATGTATTTACTTTGAATACTGAGTATCCTGATTGTTATCAACAAACAGTTTTTCAATAGCAGTCAAATTCACATGATCAGAAACTCTTATTTACATCATTTGTTTTGGAATGTAATTGATTAGATTAATGGGATCTTTTGTGTTACTGAGTTTTGTGTGACTAGCAGAGTTGAAACTTTAGACACAAGGTGAAAGGAGTGTGGTAATGTCACATGAATGACAGTGTAGAAGTTGGTGGGAAAGGTGGGTTGGAATGGAGTTGATTTCTTGATGTAAACTTATAGTGCTTGTGAACTTTTTCATACAACAGCATGGTATTACATTGTAATGATATTGATGGTATACAGTAGATATCTCATTAGATTATTAAAGATTATTATGATTATTTTTAGGTATACATGAAATGAGTAACATTGAAGAACTAGATTTGCGTGATAATGTATTAAGCCTGAAGGATGTCTTGTCTCCCATTGGTGCCTTACCTCACATAAGGATCTTGAAGATCACAGGAAACCCTGTTGCCTGGGATATCAACTACAGAAGTCAGACTATTAAACAGTTAAATCCTGCAACTACTAATCATAAGGTAATTTATTTATTTTGTAATTGTAGCTTAAATGGGTTTGTTTACTGTTGATACAAAAACAGGCACAGAACCAGCATATGTGTGTTAGGTATACTTATATGTAAGTAAATGTTCTTATGGCTCTTGACCAGTTCCTGTTCAATAGAAACTGCTTGGAAGAAAGATGGAGACGGTTGAATTTTTTTTTTTACAGCATTAGAATGCAACACTTGTGACCAGTTTAGCATAGAATTAGCCATGTATGCTCAGATTTGTGGCTGATGATAGTTCCTGAGAAGAAGGGACAAGCTGAATTCTCGTTAGATATTATCTTTGGTTTTTAGAGCAGATGCAATTATTAGTTGTTTTGTGTTGATATCATTGTGAAAATTGAAGGTTACACCATGAGTGGATAGTCATCTTTGGTGAGGTAGTATCATTGTTAGTGGAGGAAAAGGAGTCCATCATTAATATGCTACTGATGATAGCACACACTTGAAGCTGCAAGAACTCCATTCAAGGTTTTGTAGGGCTATATAAGTAATTAAAAACTGCCTTAACACCACCTACATAGTACATTGAAGTCTTAAATTTTCATTTACAAGATATTTTGAAAATATCTAAAACAATGAGTTTATGTTCCTACATCCTCTTAATTCATGGCAGCTGATGGGTAGTGAGTGGTGGTATGACAGAGTAAAGTTACCAGTGAAAGAGAAAATGAAGGTGTAAGGGGATAGGAGAGAAAGAATACTTCCCACATATTCCTTGTGTGTTGTAGAAGACGATTTAAAGGGGACGGTGGGATGGCTGGAAATCCTCCCCTCCAGTTTTTACTTTTCCAGAAGAAGGAACAGAGAAGGGGGCCAAGTTAGGCTTTTCCCTTTTAGGCTCAGTCCTATGTTCTTAACACTACCTCACTAACATGGGAAATGGCGAATATGTATGAAAAAAAGGTGGTTCTTACAGGGAAAGTGCAAATTTTTGGAAGAGGTACAAGAGAAAGCAGCACAAGGGGAAGAGGAAGATGCAGGGGTAATGAGGGCAAACTAGTGTTGGTGTGAGCTATAACCAGTGTACTTAAGGGAGAATATGTTTTGGAAAGAGGTTATTTGTGTGAGAACATCAGTGAAAGGGGCAAATGGATAAGGAGTAAAAAGTCAGTGCTGAGTTGAGCAGATGGAGTGATTATTTTGAATGACTGTTGAATGTGTTTGATGATAGAGTGGTGGATGCTGGGTGTTGGCGTTGAGAATGCATGTGAAGTGAGAGTTGTGGAAAGTGATTGGTGAAGGGAGAAGGGGTGATGATAGCCTTGTTTGAAATGAAATGCGGCAAGGCAGCTGGAGAGGATGGTATTGCAGTTGAATTTCTTAAGAAAGAGGATGACTTTATTTTTGATTTGTTTGTTAGGATTTTCATTGCATATATGTGTTAGGGTGATGTGCATTAGGAATGAGAGAATGCATGTATAGTGCCACCATATAAAAGTAGAGAGATAAGGTGAGTATTCAAACTACAGAGGTTAAGTTTGTTGAGTGTACCTGTTAAGTTGTTTGAGAGAATGATGATTAAAAGGGTGAAGGCATGTATGGAGCATCAGATTTGGGGGTAGCAGTGTGGTCTTAGAAGAGGTAGAGGATGTATGGATCAGGTGTTTACTTTGAAGAATGTGTGTGAGAAATACTTGGAAAACAAATGCATTTGTACGTGGCATTTATGGGCTTGGAGAAGGTATATGATAGGGGTGATAGAGGTGCTTTGTGGAAGGTTTTGAAAATATATGGTGTGGAATGTAAGCTGCTAGAAGCGTTGAGAAGTTTTTAAGAAGGGTGAAAGGCATGTGTACGATTGGGGAATGGTTCCCAGGGGTGTGTGATGTCACCATGGTCGTTTAATTTGTTTATGGATAGGGTGCTCACAGAGGTGAATGCGAGTTTTGGAGAGAGGTGCGAAGAACCCAATGAGAGGGCCTGGGAAGTGAGTCAGTTGTTGTTCACTGATTATACAGCACTGGTGGCTGATTCGAGTGAGAAACTGCAAAAGTTGGTGACTGGGTTTGGAAGAGTGTGTGAAAGGAGAAAATTGAGAGCCAGTGTGAATAAAAGCAAGGTTAATAGGTTCAACACGGTTGAGGGACAATTTAACTGGGATGTAAGTTTGAATTAATAAAAATTTGAAGAAGTTGAATGTTTCAGATATCTGGGAGTGAGACTTGGTAGCAAATGGAACTATGGAAGCGTGAGTGAGTCTTAGGTTAGGGGAGGGGGGCAAATGTTCTGGGAGTGATGAAGAATGTATGGAAAGCATGAATGTTATATCAGAGAGTAAAAATGGGTATGTTTGAAGGAATAGTAGTTACAACAATATTATATGGTTGCAAGGCATGGGCTACAGAGAGGGTTGTATGTAGGAGGGTGAATGTGTTAGATATGAAATGTTTTAAGACAATATGTGGTATGAAGTGGTTTGATTAAGTAATGAAAGGGGAAGATATATGTGGCAATAAAAGTAGTGTGATTGAGAGGGCAGAGGAAAGTGTGTTGAAATGGTTTGGACATATGAAGAGAATGAGTGAGGAAAGTTGACAAAGAGGATGTGTCAAAATTGGAAGGAACAAAGAGAAGTAGAAAACCAAAGTGGAGATGGAAGGATGTAGTGAAAAAGATTGATTGCCATACCATATAGTACATCTGTGTGTAGTGGAAACTGCAGATTTATGCAGATTTACTCAAGGTGATGCATATTTACAGGTAGTATTTGATGATCAGCCTCTTACGACTTTAGAATGTGAAGAAGTTGGAGCCAGCGCTGTGCCAGCAGGATCTTCATACCCAGCAGAACTTCTGTCATTGCTCTCTTCTCTCTCCTCTCTCTGTTCTCCTGTGGATCCATTACATACTGCACCTCATTCACTCTCACAACCAGTGAGTTCTACCCAAGAGATAGATCTGATACAGTCATGTTCCTGTGATTCACAGCCAGCAAGTTTGGGATGTGAGCCAATTCCTACATCAGTCAAAAGTTCAGGTGTGTGTGTCATATGTTGTAATATTGGTTTTAGAATAGTATGACAGACTTACAGTAAAGGTTTTGATAATGCCTGTGGACAGAGGTCCATGACTTCCAGAATAAGCCCCTGTGTATAGGAAGGGTCAAAACACAATTTTGCCTTCCAAAAATATTATGTCATCTAGGATTTCACCTTGTTTGATCACCATAACTAACTGGTTAGTGTTTAATCAAAGATACCCAGTAACTATGCAACAACCATCTTTATCCAATGACATCCTTGGCATGGACTTAAGGTGGCACTTCCTGTCTACCAGCCCATATTACTAATATTTCAATTTTTTGCATTTCTGTTGATGTTGACCTAGCTTTTATCAGCCTGGTCTTTTCATTTTGCGACTTTCACTCCTGGCCTTCAGAGTTGGTGGATCTTCATAATTTTCTTTTGATTGTGTTTGATTTATTTTCATACTTGTACTCTGTTACCCATGTTTTTAAGGTGTACCAAGGAACAGGCAAAGAATAGCCTCTTTTTCTGAAGTGAAAGAATCAAGGCAAGTGGTTTGGGGAAATGCAAAGAGGTGGTAAAGGCCTTATGTATGATGAAATGTGGCAAAGCAGCTGGAATGGATGGCATTGCCATTGACTTTCTCAAGAAAGTGGGTGACTTTACTGTTGCTAAGAAGTGGTACTGGAGTTGACTAGATATGGAGATTCTAATGTCGAGGCCACCCCCTTGAGGGAGTTATGGGTGGAAATAGGCATCAGAGATGTAGATACATATAGCCTCTTTTTCTCACATCCACTTTTAAGCTGTCATGTATAATGTAATATACATGACATGTTTGGAGATACAAATTGTAAGTGCTTTGATCTGTTTTCAGTGATTGATGGGCTAGTTAAGCAAATTATTTTCTTAAAGTACCTGATATGGCTTAGGCAAAAAGATGAAAGCTATAAATGAAGAGTGGGGGAAGGACCAATTTAAGCTCTTGTGGTTTTTGCAAACCCAAACTTTGAAAGTGAAAATGTTACAGGGAAAGATGAAAGAAGTATGAGAATAGCACTACCTAACTTTTGAAGGAAAGGAGGCATTGTAGTGGCCAGTCCTTAAATAGCAAGTATTCATGCAATAACCATAGGAAGAGGCAGCCTCTCATGGGTCCTGGTGTTAGTGACTGGGACACAGAGTAAAGGCAAAATACTATTTGTAGAACAGAGAAAGAGTAGTAGCATCATGGCAGAGGGATGGGGATGGCTGGATGAGGCAATAGCAGGCAAGCCATTAAGGTAGAATGTTTTTTATTTTAGTTAAAAGAGAGTAGCAAGAACAGCCACCCCAGAAATTAGAGTGGCTAACTAATGAATCCCTGTAAACAAGAGAGGCATATTTAGAAAATGTTGCTTTAACCTAGTTTTGAATAATAAAAGGGGGGCTATTTTTAAGAAATCCAATTGAAAATACAGCATTAGAAACAAATGAATAATGGCCTTATTTTCACACAACCAGTATATCATGTGGCCTCATTTTCAGCAACCAATATATCATATATGCACACTTATTTGATATAGCAAAACCACAGATCATCATTCACAGCCAAGCCTCACATCCTAGGCCTTTGTTTATATTCACTCTTCAGATGCACCCCTTCATTTTTTTCTTTTCTCCAGTTGGGTTGGTAAGGAAGGGGTTGGACATGGGAAGCTAAAAATGAGAGACAGAAGATAGTTTATTGCTTGTATAGCTGCATGATGTAAGTTTAATTGGAGTATGTGCATTATTTGCTGGATGTGTATCATTAATAATTTATTTGTATACCCAAAGCAGAATAGATGTGATTACTACTTGTGTGTTATGGGGAAAGAATTTTACACTTGTGTCACCATCTCCTAACATAGTATATATGTTCCATGTCATTACTCCTACGTTTACACACACACACACACACACACACACACACACACACACACACACACACACACACTAGCCTAAGTGAGGTACACATTTATTGACCAGCCCTGAGGGTGAGATGTAGACCAACTTCCATGAGAAGGACTCAATACATGTGGGTCTGACCCAAGATTACAGCACAGTGTCATTCAACATGGTAATCAGTCTCCTCTGTGGTACAGCATCAGATGGTTTTAGCAGTCAAGATGCACACAATCTACTGAGCTTTCCATTTTGTCTGAGACAGAGCTCACTTTCTCATAGAAATCTAATATGTTTATTGTCCATGACCTTTATCTATATAGCCATCTATTTCTCTGATGCCTGTTCCCACCTGGAACTCATTCAAAGGTGTGGCCACAGCAATTGATTCTCCATAACTAGTGAACTTCAGTGCCATTTCATAGCCATCAGTGCCTCATTCTTACTAGGCCACTGGAAGAGGGCAACTCTAGAGCAGTGTTTGCAGAGGCTCTTACCTAGTGTTTCTTCTGATTACTACCTGATGCTCCTTGCTCATGTTCGTACATACTTCTATTACCTAAGCTCCTGCCTAAATGTTCCTACATACTTCTGCCTAAATGTTCCTACCTACTGCTTATATCTATTGCTCCTAACATTTTGCCAAAAGGCAGGGCTAGCACATAGTGCTCATAGCAGAAAAATCTCGAGTTGTTAAGAATGAGCTGTGTGAGTTAAGTGTTTTCAAGTGTTATGTATAACAAGGAGAGATTATATGCTTGTGGACAGAGTGCCAGCAGTCCATGAAAGGAAGGACAGCTTCCTGGGTCAGAGGAGGGCCACTTATCAACACTAAAGTGCTGCTTCACTATGCAGACACCACTGATCCTGCTGATACCCACGCAGGTAGTACTGGTAATATACCTCCCTGTTCTTTGGCTACCTACCAGCTGCTACTTACATGACCTCATTTTCCTGAAACCATATTGTTACCTATCACATAGGTAATTTCTCGTAAAGTAGAAAGTTGCTCATTTATGAGTGATGCCATGCATGCTGGGCTCATGGGTGCCAGGGGAAAAGTGGAATGAGTTGTACGTACGTACATCAAGATATGAGCAAATGAACTAGTTTTATTTACTTCAGTGTCTGTGAAGAGTGGAATTTGATTTCTACGAAAAAGGTCAAGCTATTTGTTTACTAGAACTAAGTTGAAACCTTTACATCGTTTCTTCATTGTAATCCCTTTCATCTAGCTATCTTATAAATGTTATGAGTGATTGAAGATTACTAGGTAGTAGACACAAATTAGTCTTTTCCAATGATGTTATGTAGTAGGAAGGATTGCTGTTTGGTTATTAGGTTTCTGTTAATTGACATTAGTCAACTTCATAGATATTATGGTTGATTCCTGGTGGTCAAACTTTATGTATTGGGGTACAGCATGGCACTGGCCTCCCTGTGAACAAATGTGCTCTCTGATGTTCATAGGCCTTTGCCTTTTTTTTTTTTTTTTTTTTGCTTCACATGATCACAAATTTCTATAAATTCTGTGATATTGAGTTTATTGTATCATTTCTCTTGTATGTTTGCTTGTATGTAGGAGTTCCACACAAGTAAGAAGACGTATTTGAATTTATGTGACTGTTTTCATCCTGTGACTTATCTCATGCATACATTAAATACCTTAGAGGGTTCTTTCTCATCAAGATAAGGAATTTGTTTTTGCTAAGCCTATGTATGACCAGTGAAACATAAAATGAGAACATGTTGTGGTAGATATATCCATTACCTTCATGTAAGATTTTAGTGGATATTCTTCATCATTACAGTTTGTTGATTGGAGGAATTTTTGATGTCTTCTGGAACTTTATTTCTTAACATGAATATTCATTATTATTTATGTGACGTCCAAAATTAGCACCTGTAAAATTTCTCATAGATATTAATCTTAATTTTCTTCATTTGTATGATAGTTTTAGTTTGAAGTAGTCAGTAAACATTCAGGTAAGTTGCTCAGCATTAGTACAGTGAGTTGTGAACCTAAAAAGATGTTAGAAAAAATTGATGGAAGTTAGGCATGAAAGATGACAGATGACATGTTGAATAGTGGAGTAAGAATAGGCACATGGGAATTAGTTTTGGCTGAGATACAATAATGAGGCTGGAAGTGTGGTAGAAAATAGTTTGATCAGGAAGTTTGGATGTTGAAATACTTGAAAATATTTAATTTTTGCCTTAAAAGAAAATGGGGAAGGGTGTCAACCAATTCTAACAAATGTTTTCATATTCGTATTCTTAACTAATATTTTATGCTCATCAGCATTCTTTACATGATTGGTGAATCCCAACATTCTCACTAACCAGGCAATGGACAACCTCGTAGAAAGTCTAAGAAGAAGCGCACTCGACATATAGCAATTGAAGATCCCGATTGCATGGATGTTGAGAGTGACAGTGTACAAGTGGCAGACATTGATGTGCTGGAGAGAATGGATGTTTCACACACAGTGTCATTGCTGGATGGTAAGTCCCAAAGTTATAATAGAATTAGTTAATTTTTGCAGTTAATAAGAAAATAATTTTTGAAGTACTGTGAAAGAATACTGCAAAATACTGTAATACAGCTGATAGGAAAAAGAACTTTGGTTTTGCTAGAGCTTTGGCCAAAATGTTGTTGAGAAAGTGAATGCATCCTGGTTTTATGGGTTAAAGTTTGTTACAGAAGACAGAAAATACTTTCTGTGATGAGGCACTAATTAAGGATATATCTGAGGTCAAGCTAATAGAATAATAAATGGTATTCTTTAAGAGAATCTTTTACCTCTGTAGTTTGAACATTCAAATTTGTGCCCCTTGTTTTTACACAGTGGCACATATATGCATTTTGCCAATCCTCAGACACCTCACTATGATCAATACATGCATTGAAAATACTAATTAATTAGTCAGAAATGCATTCACCTCATTTTTAAGAAATTCATCTGCAATATCATCCACTCCAACCACCTTGCCACATTTCATCTTATGCAAGGCTTTACTCACCTCTTTTCACTTCACCTAACCACTACACATGACTCTCACTTTTCATACCTCCCTGACCCAAACACCCTACATCTACCACCCTTTCACCAAATAACTGTAACAATCCTTCAGAATACTCACTCTGTCTGGTACCACTTCCCATTTGCTCCCTTTACTGATGTTCAAATTTGTTCCGTTTTTCTCGCAGTATTAACCTCCTCCAAAACATTTTTTTATCTGTGAGGTTTGTTGATTCTCACTCGCCCAGCTCTCATTTCCCCTTTTTTCAACCCCTACACCTTCCTACACCCCTACACCTCTCTTTTCTCTTTCACTGGTAACTTTATCATCTCGGCACTTGTCCAGCTCCCAGTATCTGCATGCCACACACTCCTCTCGTGCATACCAGCCCGCTGTACTTCCCTAAACACCTCCCATTACTCACCAGTTCCCCTTACTTTGTTTACTGTCGCCTTTTGCCATTCGAAACTCAATCTCTCCTGGTATTTCTTCACACGTGTCTTTTCCAAGGTCATCCACTTTCAACCTTTTTTTCACTCATATCATTTTCTCTTTTTGAGAACCACGATGAATCTTCACCCTTGCCTCTTTAAGGTAATGATTAAACATCCAGCAGCTGCATATTTACACCCAACTGTTTCTCTTTCACTCACTCTCTTGAGATTCATTTTGTTAAGGAACAGAAAGATTTGTTTTTAGAAGCCAGATTAGCAAACTTCTTTTCCATGGTGCACTTGACTTTATAAAGAACACCTTTGCAGGTATTTGGAGCTGAAATGAAACTGGAGGGAAGTGTTTAGATTTCCAACTGAGTTATCACTTTATTAGTTGCTATTTTATCGTTCTTCTGTTGCTAGGAAGTGTGGGGAAAAAATTCTGCCATCCATATTACCATTAATGTCACAAATGTAAGCTCAGATGTTTGCCATCTGGACTGTACACCTGACTCCATTGTAGATGAAATAGTTCTTGGTAGATATTTTTGTTTGGAACAGAAATAAGAGAGCATGGGGTCAGTGGTGGAGATGGAGTGGACTTGATATGGAATCAACCAAAGCAGTCTTACATAATATGAAGATAATGAGATGTGGCTTTATCAGTGGGAGTGTTTATTATAGATTAATCATGTTCGAAGAGAGAAGGAAAGGTTGAGTTACTTAGGTTTTGGAGTTGTTGATTAAAAACCAGAAAAACTTATTTTTCTTTTTGTGAAGGTGTGCATGAATTACAAATAGCTATTAGATTATGCAAAAATAGATAAATAGAAATTATTATACTTTGTCTCTGTCTCTCGCATTAGCGAGGTAGCGCATGGAAACAGACAAAAGAATGGCCCAACCCACCCACATACACATGTATATACATACATGTCCACACTTGCACGTATACATACCTATACATTTCAATGTATACATATATATACATACATAGACATGTACATATATGCACATGTATATAATTCATACTTGCTGCCTTTATTCATTCCTTTCGCCACTCCGCCATACATGAAATGACACCTCCCTTCCCCCGCACACACGTGAGGTAGCGCTAGGAAAAGACAACGAAGGCCACATTCGTTCACACTCAGTCTCTAGATGTCATGTATAATGCAGCAAAACCACAGCTCCTTTTCCATATCCAGGCCCCACAAAACTTTCCATGGTTTACCCCAAACACTTCACATGCCCTGGTTCAATCCATTGACAGCACGTCGACCCTGGTATACCACATTGTTCCAATTCACTCTATTCCTTGCATGCCTTTCACTCTCCTGTATGTTCAGGCCCCAATCACTCAATATGTTTTTCACTCCATCCTTCCACCTCCAGTTTGGTGTCCCACTTCTCCTCATTCCCTCCACCTCTGGCACATATATCCTCTTTGTCAAACTTTCCTCACTCATTCTCTCTATGTGACCAAACTATTTCAATACACCCTCTTCTGCTTTCTCAACCACACTCTTTTTATTACCACACATCTCTCTTACCCTTTCATTACTTACTTGATCAAACCACCTCACGCCACATATTGTCCTCAAACATCTCATTTCCAACACATCCACCCTCCTCCAAACAATCCTGTCTATAGCCCACGCCTCACATCCATATAACATTGTTGGAACCACTATTACTTCAAACATACCCATTTTTGCTTCCCAAGATAATGTTCTCTCCTTCTACATATTCTTCATTGCTCCCAGAACTTTCACTCCCTCCCCCACCCTGTGACTCACTTCCGCTTCCATGGTTCCATCTGCTGCCAAATCAATTTTTTTTATATACATATTCCCCATTTCCTGCATTAGTGAGGTACCGTCAGGAACAGAGGACTGGGTTATATTTTATATTAACTTTGTTTAGTAAAGTAACATTGTCAGAATGTGCCAGATGTCGAGCTCTCTTTAGTGACTGATACTGTGTATATGCTTCTCAAGGGAAGGAAACAGATTTCACAAAGATTTGTGACAGGAGAAGTGAAATACCAAATTGGAGGTGGAAGGATGGAGTGAAAAAGATTTTCAGCGATCAGGGCCTGAACATATGGGAGGGTGAAAGGCATGCAAGGAATAGAGTGAACAGTGTGGTATACCTATACTGGGGCCGACGTGCTGTCAATGGATTGAACCAGGGCATGTGAAGTGTCTGGGATAAACCATGGAAAGTTTTGTGGGGCCTGGATGTTTAAAGGGTGGGGGAGGGGGCGAAAGTTCTGAGTGTTGAAGAATGTGTGGAAGTTGAGAACATTATCTCGGAAAGCAAAAATGGGTATGTTTGAAGGAATAGTGGTTCCAACAATGTTGTATGGTTGCGAGGCATGGGCTCTGGATAGAGTTGTGCGGAGAAAGGTGGATGTGCTGGAAATGAGATGTTTGAGGACAATGTGAGGTGTGAGGTGGTAAGATCGAGTAAGTATTGTAAGGGTAAGAGAGATGTGTGGTAATAGAAATAATGTGGTTGAGAGAGCAGAAGAGGGTGTTTTGAAATGGTTTGGTCACATGGAGAGAATGAGTGAGGAAAGATTGACCAAGAGGATGTATGTGTTAGAAGTGGAAGGAACGAGAAGTGGGAGATCAAATTGGAGGTGGAAAGATGAAGTGAAAAGATTTTGAGTGATCGGGGCCTGAACAGGCGTGCAAGTAGTAGAGTGAATTGGAACGATGTGGTATACCGGGGTCGACGTGCTGTTATTGGATTGAACCAGGGCATGTGAAGCGTCTGGGGTAAACCATGGGAAGTTCTGTGGGGCCTGGGTGTGGAAAGGGAGCTGTGGTTTCGGTGCATTATTACATGACAGCTAGAGACTGAGTGTGAATGAATGTGGCCTTTGTTGTCTTTTCCTAATGCTACCTCGTGCACATGAAGGGGGTGGGGGTTGTTATTTCATGTGTGATGGGGTGGCGATGGGAATGAATAAAGGCAGACAGTATGAACTATGTACATGTGTATATATATATATATGTATATATCTGTGTGTGTATATATATGTATACGTTGAGATATATAGGTATGTATATTTGTGTGTGGACGTGTATGTATATACATGTGTATGTTGGTGGGTTAGGCCATTCTTTCGTCTGTTTCCTTGCGCTACCTCGCTAACGCGGGAGACAGCGACAAAGCCAAATATAATATAAAATATATATATATAGTATCCCTGGGGGTAGGGAAGAAAGAATACTTCCCATGTATTCCCTGCATGTCGTAGAAGGCGACTAAAAGGAGAGGGAGCAGGGTGCTGAAAATCCTCCCCTCTCGTTTATGATTTTTCAAAAGAAGGGACAGAGAAGGGGACCAGGTGAGGGTATTTCCTCAAAGGCTCAGTTCTCTGTTCTTAGCACTACCTTGCTAACATGGGAAATGGTGAATAGTATGAAAAGAAAATTTATTACAAGTTAAAGAGAATTACAGAATACATTATATCACTTTTGAACAATCAGGAGATGATTTAGATTTGTAAAGGTTTCATGAATAGGCTGTAAATGAATGCTTTTCATAAACATGTGTATATGTTTATTTTAGTACTGAAATAGAAATATGTTTGCAAAAATGTGGTATTAATTTCAGCTTTTGTCACAAGAGAAATATGTTTTGCTCATTGTAACTATTCACTATTTTATATTAGTGCTTTCACTTTTTGTCATGTGTTTTTCAGACATTTTCATGCCGCTAGAGTGTCCTTTTTCTTGTGCAGTATTGGTTATATGAATACATGTAGGGGAGAAAGAATACTTCCCACGTATTCTCTGCGTGTCGTAGAAGGCGACTAAAAGGGGAAGGAGCGGGGGGGCTGGAAATCCCCCCCTCTCATTTTCAGTTTTCCAAAAGAAGGAATAGAGAAGGGGGCCAAGTGAGGATATTCCCTCTAGGGCTCATTCCTCTGTTCTTAATGCTACCTCGCTAATGTGGGAAATGGCGAATATGTATGAAAAAAATTGCCTTGACTGATAAAATTGCCTTTATTTGTAGATGTACAGAATCCACCTTCACCCAGCTTAGCTGATGCACCAACAGTCCACAGTAGCAGCTCAGACGCTGATGCTCAGACTTTGGGTTCCTTCACAGTGAAGACTGATATGAGGTAAGATACATTTATGATTTTACTTTTTGAAGGTTTGCAATGTGCAAAACACAAGAGAACAAATGGGAACATCTGTGAAGGAGCAAATGGGAAAGTGGTAACAGATAGTGGTGAAATGAGGAGGAGATGGAGTAAGGGCTGTTGAATATGTACGATTATAGGGCGGGAGATGTAGGGTGTTTGGTTAGGGGTTGTATGTAAAATGAGAGGATCTTGGAGAGTGATTTGGTGAAGAGAGAAGAGGTGATGAAAGCCTTACATAAAATGAAATGAGGCAAGGCTGCTGGAATGTATGGTATTGCAGTTGAATTTCTTAAGAAAGAGGGTGAATGTGTTGTTGATTGGTTGGTTAGGATTTTCAGCGTATGCATGTATCATGGTGAGGTGCCTGAGGATTGGCAGAATGCATATATAGTGCCATTGTATAAAGGCAAAGGGGATAAACAGGAGTATTCAGACTACAGAGGTATGAGTTTGTTAAGTGTACTTGGTAAGGTGTATGGGAAAGTAGTGGTTTAGAGTGTGATAGCATGCACAGAGCATCAGAGTGGGGAGGAACATTGTGCTTCAGTAGTGGAAGATGATTTGTGGATCACTTGTTTTCAATAAAGATTTGATTAATGATAGGATAGGCTTTAAAGTTGAAAAAACAGAAATATAAGAAAAGTGGTCCTTGGCACGCTTAGCTACCTAGGTCAACCCCCACCTTGTAACCTGCCTTAACCACTCTCCCTTTTACAGTTATTGTCAGTCAGGTCAATGTGTTGTCTAGTTTGGTAGATGCTGGATGATACTTCTATTGTGATGTTGAGATCTAAATAACTTTTATAAGTATTGGAACCTAATGAGGTGGATTGTCCCCAGGAAATATGTTGTGCTGAAGTGGAAGGATGGAGTGAAAAAGATTTTGAGTGATTGGGGCCTGAGCATACAGGAGGATGAGAGGAGTGCAAAGAATAGAGGGAATTGGAACAGTGTGGTATGCTAGGGTCGATATACTGTCAATGGACTGAACCTAGGCAAGTGAAGCGCCTGAGGTAAACCATGGAAAGTTTTGTGGGGCCTGGATGTGGAAAGGGAGCTATGGTTTTGGTGCATTACACATGACAGCTAGAGACTGAGTGTGAATAAATGTGGCCTTTGTTGTCTTTTCCTAGTGCTACCTTGCATGCGTGGGGGGGAGGGGGGGGTGTCATTTCATGTGTGGTGGGGTGGCAAAGAGAATATATGTGTGGGCAAAGAAAGGGTAGTGAGAGGTAGGAGGATGAAGTAAAGTAACTTGTGAAAGAGAAAAGAGTGGATGTACAGTTGTTACTTAAGGAAAGGAATGCAAATGATTGGGAGATATACAGAAGATGGCACGTGGCTGTAAAAGAGGGTAAGCAATACCATATTATTACATGTAAATATGACTGGATATCATCTGAATGCCTTGTGATGATTTGGAGTGAAACCTTCCCTATGTGTTGGTGGGTTACCTCATAGGTGTCAGGTTGTGAGACAGACGAGACATATCATCAGTTAGACCACAGAAAATGTGGTTTGGGATAGGGCGACTTTTAAGCCTGTCGTGGCATGATGATTTTAGTCTCTGGTTAACAGTCATATATTATTAGGTTCAGTTGAGGGCATATATTGGCAAAATAGTTTACATACATGTTTACCAAACAGGTATACTTTCATACAACACACATACATGTACGTATTACACATAATGCCAAGGAACAAGGCAGAAAGAAGACTGCCTATGTATCCCTTGCATGTTGAAGAAGGGAACTAAATGGGGCCAGAGCCTATGGTAGAGAAATAAGTTTTCATCCTGTAGAGCATACATATTTACCTTTAGTCTATAGTTATGTTGGGAATAATTAGTGTGTATAATAAGTAAAGCAAAATGTTAACATCCTAGATTTTTATTATTTTCTAGTATTACTATGTATTTGAGAGATAAAAGATTTTTAAGCAGTTTTGATTGTGTGCTATGAAAGTACATTATTGTAGAAAAATGTTTCTAATATCAACATTTTTATTCAGAACTCTTGCTACAGAGCAGAATGACAGACTGCTTGAAGAAATTCTTGAATCAAAGTCTCAGTCAGGGACACCAGGAGCTCAAAGCAAGATACCTGACACAGTCTCCTCGGACACAAATGAAATTGTTGGTCATAACATGATGTTAGACACCAAGAAGGAAAATTTAGTTGCAAATATTCCTTCAGATCAGAATGATAAGGAAAGTACTCCTGAAGAAAACCCCTCTATTAGTGACATAACTGATGCAAAGATTAGCAACGAACCAAGTACAGAATCCAGCATGGAGTCTAATTTTTATAAAGGGAGTTCAAACTTTTCTCGGAGATCATCAGCAGATGTATCACCAACACACAGTGATAGTGAAGGTTTGTTTAACTGTCAGTTGTATAGATTTAGAAATGTTCAGTCATTAATGAGTTTCTTTTCTCCATGTTCTTTACTGTTTCTCATGTATCTTTTCTCTGTGTTCTTTACTGTTTATGTAGAAGCAAAGCACAATGGCTTCATTTGTGCACATCAACTCCCTAAATATCATGTATAATACACTGAAATCAGAACTCCAATATCCCTTGCCAACATTCATATTCCATTCTGTAGTTTTCCATGATTGATTCATATGCCATGGTCAGGTCGCTGACAGCCTGTGACCTTCAGTATACCACATTACTCCAATTCACTCCAACCTTTGCAAACCTCACTTAATCCTTCATGTTCTGACCCCAATCGCTCAGAGGATCTTTCACTCCAATCTTGCACCTTCATCTTGCTTTCCTTTTACCACTGACATATATACCCTACCAGTAATCCTCTTCTCACTCATCCTTTCTTTATGCCAAAACTTTTTCATCATGTCCTCTTCACCTTCCTCATACATACTCTCCTAACTGCCATACCTCTCACATACCCTATTATTTTTTGTTCAGTCATCCGTCCTCACGTCACATTCTTTCACCCACCTGCATGTTTAGGCCCCAGCTGCTCAAAATCTTTTTTACTCTACCCTTCCATCTTCAATTTTGTCTCCCTGTTCTCCTTCTTCCCTCCACTTTTGACACAAATATCCTTAGTGTCAACCTTTCTTCACTCATTCTCTCCATATGTCTAAATCATATCAGCACACCCTCTTCAGCTGTCTCAACGACTCTTTTATTACTGCACATCTCTCTCATCCTTTTATTTCTTACTCGATCAAACCACCTCACACCAATTACTGCCCACAAACATTTTATTTCCAACACATCTACCCTTTGCACAGCCTTATGTATAGCCCATGCCTCGCTTCAAGATGATATTGTTGGAACTGCTATCCCTTCAAACATATACTGAACACTTGTTCTTCTAATTACCCATTTGGTTATCTACCAGTCTTATTCCTGTAATTTTTTTCTGTTTTCTGTTAACATAATTCTTGATATTTAAGAAAAAAACACTTTACATTAATATTGAAATTGCTGAATATGTGGGTAGGAAGAACATTTTGTATATTTTAAGTGGTAAAATGGAGATCAGCCTCCATCTTCACAAATGATGGCATCCTGAGATGCAGTGCCATCTTTGAAATAAACAGCAGCGAAAAGGCTTTCCTGATAGATTCACTTTTTTAGTAGGGCACAGATGCTACTCTCATTAGTGCCATAATAGCGAGCAACAGCTGAAGTGCAAGACTTATGCTTTAGTTCATGAAATATCTTGAAGGGGCTCCTTTGTAGTAGGAGTGCTTGCTGTATGCTTAGGCATAGTGATGACTGGTTCAAGTAGGCATAGGTGTAGAAATGTACAAGTGGCAGATGATACGTCATTACTCCTCAAATGCTACCAGAGAACTGTTGTGATGGGCAGCTTGACTTGCACAAAATTGGCAGCTTGCTGCACACAGCCAGTTGGGTTCATGTTTTACCAAAACAGTTCATGATATAATGAAAAAATGGGAGCACCTATGCTTTATCAGAATCATTATACTGCACAGTATTATTACCCTATTGTGTTGTATTGATGCCTCAATTTCTGGCATCCAGTATTAGGTAAAGTTAGGGATTTATTATGACACCTTAGTGGTACCCAGTAGGAGTTAAGGATTTGTTATGACACCAGAGTGATGTCCAATATGCATGAAATTGTTAATGACCATATGAAATATATTTTGTTTCATCATTTTTTATTTTTTATTATACTTAATCACTGTCTCCCGTGTCAGCGAGGTAGCACAAGAAAACAGACGAAAGAGTGGCCCATCCCACCCACATACACATGTATATACATAAACGCCCCCACGCACATATACATACCTATACATTTCAACATATATGTACACAGACATATACATATATACACATGTACATCATATTCATACTTGCTGCCTTCATCCATTCTCGTCACCACCCAGCCACATGTGAAATAGCATCTCCCCCATCCTACGCGCACAAGCAAGGTAGCACTAGGAAGCGCTAGGAAAAGACAAAAAAGGCCACATTTGTTTACACTCAGCCTCTAGCTGTCATGTGTAATGCACCGAAACCATAGCTCCCTTTCCACATCCAAGCCCTACAAAACTTCCCATGGTTTACCCCAGATGCTTCACATGCCCTGGTTCAATCCATTGACTGCTCGTCGACCCTGGTATACCACATCATTCCAATTCACCCTCCTATATGTTCAGGCAACATTTCTATCAACCCTATCATATGCCTTCTCCAGATCCATAAATGCTACATACAAAATCTCGTGCTTTTCTAATTATTTCTCACATACATTCTTCAGAGCAAACACCTGAACTGCACATCCTCTACCACTTCTGAAACTACACTGCTCTTCCCCAATCAGATGCTCTGTACATGCCTTTACCCTCTCAATCACTACCTTCCTGTGTAATTTCCCAGGAATACTTAACAAACTTATACCTCTGTAATTTGAACACTCATCTTTATCCCCTTTTCCTTTGTACAATGGCTCTATGCATGTATTCTACCAATCCTGAGGCACTTCACCATGAACCATACATACACTGAATATCCTTACCAACCAATCAACAACACAGTCACCCCCTTTTTTAATAAATTCCACTGCAGTACCATCCAAACCTGCCGCCTTGCCGGCTTTCATATTCTGCAAAGCTTCCACTACCTCTTCTGTTTACCAAACCATTCTCCCTGACCCTCTCACTTCGCACACCACCTCGACCAAAACACCCTTTATCCGCCACTCTATTATCAGACATGTTCAACAAACATTCAGAATACTCACTCCATCTCCTCCTCACTTCACCGCTACTTGTTATTACCTCCCCATTAGCCCCCTTCACCGATGTTCCATTTGTTCTCTTGTCTTACACACTTTATTTACCTCCTTCCAAAACATCTTTTTATTCTCCCTAAAATTTAATGATACTCTCTCACCCCAACTCTCATTCACCCTCTTTTTCACCTCTTGCACCTTTCTCTTGACCTCTTGCCTCTTTCTTTTATACATCTCCCAGTCATTTGCTCTACTTCCCAGCAAAAATTGTCCAAATGCCTCTCTCTTCTCTTTCATTAGCAATCTTACTTCTTCATCCCACCACTCACTACCCTTTCTAATCTGCCCACCTCCCACCTTTCTCATGCTACTATCATCTTTTGTGCAAGCCATCGCTGCTTCCCTAGATACACCCCATTCCTCCCCCACTCCCCTTACGTCATTTGCTTTCACCTTTTCCCATTCTGCTCTCAATCTCTCCTGGTACTTCCTCACACAAGTCTTCTTTTCAAGCTCACTTACTCTCACCACTTTCTTCATCCCAGCATTCTCTCTTCTTTTCTGAAAACCTCTACAAATCTTCACCTTCGCCTCCACAACATGGTGATCAGACATCCCTCCAGTTGCCCCTCTTAGCCTTTTTACATCCAAAAGTATCTCTTTCACGCGCCCATCGATTAACACGTAATCCAATAACGATCTATGGCAATCTCCCCTACTTAGATACATATACTTGTGTATATCTCTCTTTTTAAACCAGGTATTCGCAGTCAACAGTCCTTTTTCAGCACACAAATCTACAAGCTCTTCACCATTTCCATTTACAACACTTAACACCCCATGTACACCAATTATACCCACAACTGCCGCATTACTCACCTTTGCATTCAAATCACCCATTACTATAACCCGGTCTCGTACATCAAAGCTGCTAACACACTCACTCAGCTGCTCCCATGTGCATGCGCATGTGTTATTCATGTTTTTGGAGGAGATACATATTTTCTGATTTTTCCTACTTTTGTAGCTTGTAAATTGATATTGACCAGAATTTTTTTTTCCATAATTACCAATGATTTGGAAATCACACTTGGTTTTTGTCCAGTGTCTGATTAGTAGGGTAATTAAGACCTTCAGTGTTCTGTAATGGAAATCAGTATTCCATAGATACAGTTAATATCTTAATTAGCTCTTCCCTCCAAGAAATGGAGAGACTTGTGGAAGAGTGAATTGCTAGGAACTAACTTATCCCTCATGCTCATTATGTCTTGCATTTAAAATGCTTTCTCTCCTTTAAACCACATTAGTGTTTATTACAGGTGGTATGGGAGAGACTGCTCAAACATCAAGCTTGTGATTTAGCACTTTAGCAGTAAAGTGCTGTATAGGGATCTCTTTATGGTTATCGTAGTTGATTTTAGCCATCCCCTCCTCCATTCATTCTCATTGATAGTACATTCCATTGGGACTAGCCTGAAGGAACATGGATTGAAGTTTAAGTCACACAGTTCCATTATACCAAAAAAGTTTTTC
Organism: Panulirus ornatus; assembly: GCF_036320965.1. Taxonomy (NCBI): domain Eukaryota; kingdom Metazoa; phylum Arthropoda; class Malacostraca; order Decapoda; family Palinuridae; genus Panulirus; species Panulirus ornatus. The sequence continues at coordinate 11,418,468 of NC_092234.1, forward strand.
ATCAGGACTCGTTATCTTTTATTCATTTGGTTTGTAAAGTGTTCATCTTTATATTTGCTACAGATGAGAAGGATGATTTACACCGTGTCCTTGCTCAAAGAGAAATAGAAGAGCAAGTTGTGACAGATACAACATTACAAGAAGGAGAAAAAAGAGATGCAGGAAAAGATAAGACTTTGCAGGATGTTATTCTTACCGTCACATCTTCACAGTTTAAGGAGAAACATAGCATCACAACCAGAACTCTTTTTAGGGTATGTGATCATTACTAGTTTATGATTCAGATTATTGTTGTTTTTTCCTTATATTAAAGGGTATCAGTATTTGTGTAATGGAAATGGATGAGGATAGTAGGCCAACTCCAGGGTGTTGGATGGCCCAGCACCTTGCCCTCTGGAGTTGGTGACTCAAGGTCTGCAGTTTGAATTCTCTCAAAAGAAGCATGGGGTCCTTATTGTAAGTGGCATGCCCTCCATTTGTATGGCTGAATGGAATCTGAAAGGAATGAATTGTTAATGTAAGAGGAGAGAAGAATTGTGTGTGGGACAGAGTTTAAAGATGGGGAAACATTTACCTGGAATGAAGTAAGGGCTATGCAGTTTCTCCTTAAACTGGTATGTCTTCCTGGATTTTAGTCTAGTGTCCCATACAAACAATGATGTACCTTTCCTTCATTTTTCCGTATGGATAGTACTGTAGGTGTTTGCCCCTCTGATAAAGCCACTTTTTCTCACTCCTAAATTCCACTCTTAATAACATGGACATCCCCTTACCTGATGCAACCCAGACATCTTATACCTCCTTCCTATAATCTCTCATTATATAGTTCAGATAGTAACTCTGAGGTATAGGATGTTTAACCCTTAAATGGCAGGATTCATCATGTGATAACCCGCATTGCTGACAGTGGGAATTGTCATATGAGTGCCAAATTCCACAGGCATCATTCAGGTTCTCTGCCAATATTCAGATATTTGTATTGCTGCAGAATGTTACCTTGATAACTAAGTGCTTTCTTTTATCTCGTGAAGCTGTTCTGAAGTGTAAGATGTATTTTATTGTAAATGTATCCTATGAAACCAATAACAAAACAGTAACGTCACACCAAAAGTAACACACAAACTAAATGCCATCAGAGCACTAACTAGCACCAGATTTGGACAAGAGAAAGAATCCCCTAACATCCTGTACATAAAATTCACCCACTGTATTGTAAACTCTGCCTCACCTGCCTGGTCCTCCACCTTCTCAAAAGCAGACTTAATAAACCTGAAAGCCTTGCAAAATAGTGCACTCAGAACATCAGTGGCTCTTAAGCATTTACAAACACTCAACACTTTCATGATGAAAGAAAGATCCTCCCAATTCAGTCTTACCTCAATGTGCATTGCAGTGGACTCTCCCACCCTAGACACTATTGCTAACCGCCAACATGCTCTCTGCAACAACACTGGACCCTCCCACCCTAAACACTAACCACCAACATCCTAGTAGAAATAAAAAGCTTACCCCCTCTTCCTCACACTTGAGTAACCACTATAGGCCCAGCCTAGACTTTACACTAGAGCACACAAAACACTGATGTTGGCCTTCACATTATCCTTCCATGAGTTTGATATTCTTACCTGAAAGTTTTTCTGTGTGCCCTTTTCCTTCATGTAGGTATGCTATCATCCTCATAGGGAAACTGTAGAGGAGTGAAAGCACACTTTGAAACCTGATAAACCTTTTCTCTCCAAAGCAGTATCCTGTGATCATTTTTCCGGATTTCTTACCCTGCATAGCCATCCCCATCCTTTTCGAAAAACCTTTCTTGTTACGAACTGTGACCACTTTTGTATTTATACCAGTGATGTGTGAATTCTGAGTTGCCAAATGGATTAGTCCCTGGGAGTGAGCATGTCACTGAGATCATGAGATAATCTCATTGAGAGTATCTGATTGGTTAAAGGGAGGCCCAAAATGAGCAAGCTGCTGCTACTACTTTTTGATTGATAGCAATGGACAGGAAAGGCCAGTGTTTTCTTACTAGTAAAACTTGTGGTTAAAATCTTAACCCAAATTATCTTAGATGCTATTGTATGGAATGTCTTATGCTCTCAGGACACTACTTTGGAGAGATAATAATGTTTTTTGACAGACAGCTTTTCCTTCAAACTTTATTTTTATTCAACCAGTTACCATAATATGATGTTCATTTTACCAAACTCCAACTCTTTCTTCCTGATTTGTGATTACCCAACCTACCAGCCTCACTTATGTATGGCAGCTGTTGTTAATGCACTCTTTAAGTGCTTTTCCATCACCTTAACTTCATTTTCTAGTTTCATAATTATCTCTCAATCATATTTGGATTTTTCATTCAAGTTTGATTTTTCACTTTCATTCATATTATCATCCTCACTACTTCATGCAATTTTATAGTCCTGATCTCCTCAACATTAAGGTCTTACATGCATATTACTATTACTACGTATAATCTGATAAGCTCCACCTAATTATAGACCTCATTATACGAGCTTCCTGTCATATTATGCTACACCAGTGACTTTCCAATCTTGATTTTGTCCTGTATATTATCTCTGTATCATGTAGGCTGGAGGACATCCCTGTGTAGAAAGTACATATTTGTAACATTCACACTTGTTAATGCACATTTAACTTGTATTCTTTCAATGTAAGTACATGTCTTTTGGATACCATACCTAGTTGAAACTCTTACTTTATCTCTCGCTCATCTGTTCATGTCACTCCATGATTAAGTGGGCTTCCTTTCTGAGCCCACATCCTCACATGTTCTAAGTTCTTTCGTTCTCATATTGTGAATATCGTCCATAAATGCTAAGCACATATATCATGAATACAGTCAAGTCGGTAACATAAATTTTCCAACTATAATTATCTCGAGAGTATTCATTTGAATTTTTTTTCAACTACTAATTTTCTTCAAAATTTACATATCCTCCTTTACATGGCTGTTTGTGCCATCTGTCAGCTTCATCTCACACATCTCACTCCATTTTATTAAGATGTTTCACTATACCTATGTTGGTCTTGCATGCATGTACCATATATAGATTATCCTTCCTATAAATATCTTTCATTTCTGTCCACACATGCATTCCCAGTTTTGTTTCTCATATTCTGCTGTGCCATACAAATAAGCACATCTTGGTGGTCAGAGGTGTGGCACATATATCCAAGGCCATGTGCACTGTGTAGAAGATTTTTTTTACACAATTTGGATAGTCAGCTACCATCCCATCTGCTGGCATTGGTCATGGATGCCTAATTTTGTAAAATAGACTTGCTGCCCTTGTTGTCTCCAGAGCTTTTTTAGATATATATGAAAACTTTTGTGGATGCAATTTGACAGGATTTTAGAATTTAAATGGAGTATTTCACAGCAATATTTTTTGTGAGTTTATAACTGTTGCAGTGAGTAGCAGAAAATGGTTGATTATTAGGGGAGAAAGAATACTTCCCACGTATTCCCTGCGTGTCGTCGAAGGCAACTAAAAGGGGAGGGAGCGGGGGGCTGGAAATCCTCCCCTCTCGTTTTTTTTAATTTTCCAAAAGAAGGGACAGAGAAGGGGGCCAAGTGAGGATATTCCCTCAGAGGCCTAGTCCTCTGTTCTAAACGCTACCTTGCCAACGCGGGAAATGGCGATTAGTTTGAAAAGAATGTAGGAATGAAATGATAATGATTGTATTCAGGTGGGTACAGGATTTCATGAATATTAGTACATTTTTTGTTGATTTGTCTGGTATTTTTAAGTACTTTTGATCCTTTGTTGGATGTGATTTTGCAGAATGGATCTGTAGTTCCAAGTCAACATGCATTGATAGGGCAAGGACACCTAGTATATGATTGATAAGTGATCGGTTACAGCTGAAAAAAAGTCTCTCTTTGAATGTCTGTAAACTGTTTGAATTTCTGTCTGTATTATTTTTAGATTTACAACACTTGATGTCAGTCAGCGTGAGAATAATGTATTATTGATGAATTATTCATTATTTATTTCCAGTGGGATCTACGGTGTCTTGAGAGTGTAGAGGTGCTAACTAGTTCACCTTACAAGATTCTGATTACATTTGACACAGTGAGACCTGCTTACAAATCAAGAACCTATGTCTTTGACCATGCTGATTATCAGGTATTTCAGTTGTTTTCTTATTAAATCTCCACATTGCCATTTCTTTATTGATAGCAGGATTATTTTTTTTATTATTTTGCTTTATTGGTGTCTCCCGCATTAGCAAGGTAGCGCAAGGAAACAGATGAAAGAATGGCCCAACATACCCACACACACATGTATATACATACATGTCCACACACGCAAATATACATACCTATACATCTCAACGTATACATATATACACATGTACATAATTCATACTGTCTGCCTTTATTCATTCCTATTGCCACCTCGCCACACATGAAATAACAACCCCCTCCCCCCCTCATGTGTGCAAGGTAGCGCTAGGAAAAGACAACAAAGGCCACATTTGTTCACACTCAGTCTCTAGCTGTCATGTAGTAATGCACCGAAACCACAGCTCCCTTTCCACATCCAGGCCCCACAAAACTTTCCATGGTTTACCCCAGACGCTTCACATGCCCTGGTTCAATCCATTGACAGCATGTTGACCCCGGTATACCACATTGTTCCACTTCACTCAATTCCTTGCACGCCTTTTACCCTCCTGCATGTTGAGGCCCCGATCACTCAAAATCTTTATCACTCCATCTTTCCACCTCCAATTTGGTCTCCCACTTTTCCTTGTTCCCTCCACCTCTGACACATATATCCTCTTTGTCAGTCTTTCCTCACTCATTCTCTCCACGTGACCAAACCATTTTAAAACGCCCTCTTCTGCTCTCTCAACCACACTCTTTTTACTACCACACATCTGTCTTACCCTATTATTACTTACTCGATCAAACCACCTCACACCACATATTGTCCTCAAACATCTCATTTCCAGCACATCCACCCTCCTGCGCACAACTCTATCCATAGCCCACGCCTCGCAACCATACAACAATGTTGAACCACTATTCCTTCAAACATACCCATTTTTGCTTTCCGAGATAATGTTCTCGACTTCCACACATTCTTCAAGGCTCCCAGAATTTTCGCCCCCTCCCCCACCCTATGATTCACTTCTGCTCCCATGGTTCCATCCGCTGCCAAATCCACTCCCAGATTTTTAAAACACTTTACTTCCTCCAGTTTTTCTCCATTCAAACTTACCTCCCAATTGACTTGACCCTCAACCCCACTGTACCTAATAACCTTGCTCTTATTCACATTTACTCTCAACTTTCTTCTTTCACACCCTTCTGCAGTTTCTCACATGAATCAGCCACCAGCGCTTTATCATCAGCGAACAACAACTGACTCACTTCCCAAGCTCTCTCATCCACAACAGACTGCATACTTGCCCCTCTTTCCAAAACTCTTGCATTCACCTTCCTAACAACCCCATCCATATACAAATTAAACAACCATGGAGACCTCACACACCCCTGCCGCAAACCTACATTCACTGAGAACCAATCACTTTCCTCTCTTCCGACACGTACACATGCCTAACATCCTCGATAAAAACTTTTCACTGCTTCTAACACTTGCCTCCTACACCTTATATTCTTGATACCTTCCATTCTAAAGGGTTTAGTTTTTTAATATATTTGTTCATACAAATGTTAGAAATTTATAGATTTATATATTTGTATGGCTTTCACATGAAACTAGTAAATTTGTACCCTGCACTAAGCCCAACAGTTATGTATGGATATGAAACCTAAGATTTCTTGAGCAGACTTAGGAAGACACTGAAAGCAGAAGAATTGGTTGACTTGTGTAGTATAGAAGTGTTTTAGAGTAAGATACGTCTAGGGAAGAATATGCACAAGAATTAAGGATGGTCACAAGAGGAAATTACTGAACAAATTTGTCAGGTTTTCTGTTGATATACTTCTGGAGTGGTGGAGGAAGTTGGTAACCTGAAAGTAAAGAGCTGTAATATTTTCAAGCATATTGTTACAAAAGTATCACATATAAATGATGTTTAGTGTAACATGTAGTGTGCATAGTGTTGTATATCTCTACATTTCCATGTTATGAACCACCAGTATTGTGCCTGTGTGAGTGATTAAAGTAATCTTATATAAACAAACAGGATCTCCATGTCCTTCTTTCTTATCTGAAGGTGAAGACGGATTTCTCTAAACATGCCAGCCACATCCCCCCATCCCCACATTTTAGGTTCACATAGTGTAATATTTCATGACACTATTGTATTATGTACATGTTAGTCACACCAGCACTTTGGCTGAGTAAATGATAAGGGAAGAGTATGAAACAAAATTCAAGAGAAAGAAACAGTACCTTCAGGTCCTCCCATCGTATCATGAGCTGACAGACATGTCATTTATGCCCATCTTCCAGCTTACTGGCCACTCCTTCAAACCAATATGAAGGTAGTTATACTACTTGTGTATTTTTTTATAGTTTTACATGCCAATCCTCAGTTCTTGAAGGAAAAACATGTATTTTTTTGTTTTTTGCATTCTTGGTATTGTAACTTTTGAACCTATCTGCCATTTAGGGGTTTGTCAGATGTTCCAATATGTAGTTTTTAGTAGTTTCACATATTTTTAGCATGTGTTGATTCATGCTCATTGGTTGATATGGAATTGGTATAAATTTAGATCCTTGAATTGGATGATGCATATATCCTTTTGTTTCATCCTGGTCTTATAATTTTGCCCTTGTCATTTTTTTCTTTTTAAGGAAGTGGCTGGTATTCCCAAGTCTTCTATTTCTGATTCTAGTTGGACTCTTGCCTTACATATCTTTGCTTTGAGTGAATCAGTACATTTCTATATTGGCATTCTTGTTATACCTGTAAGAAATTGGAAGCGTTGTTCAGATGCTATAATTTTTTTATCTTTTTTGAACAGTTGCTCTCACATTACATATGTCATCTTTCATTTTATGGAGTACTACTCTCACATCTGGGGAAGTTCTTGTTCATCATGCTTACTAGACAGAGTCAAGTCCAAAACAGTCTGGCTCATCAGGTCCTTCTCAGACCATAGGGATATAAATGAAAAGTTTGTGAGAGGATTTCTAAAGAGAAACTAACCAGAATTTAACGGAGAATAAATAAGTATTTTGAAAGGAGGTTAATAAAAGTAGAAGAGAGTTATGTGTGAGGAATGAAAATATTCAGCAGTTTCCTACTAATACAGGGGTTATGTTCCAGGAAGCCTACAAGTCAGAACTCTGGTTAGCAAGGTGCTAGGCATATAGGAAATGAGGCATTAGGGGGAATGACCCTTCAGATACATATCTCAAATTTTGTGTGTGTGTGTGTGTGTGTGTGTGTGTGTGTGTGTGTGTGTTTGTCCGTGCATGCTGATGACATCTATAAAACTTTAAACCTTGTATGATTTTTTTTTTTAAACAAGTGTGTGTGTGTGTGTGTGTGTGTGTGTGTGTTTTGTGATTACATACTTGTAGTGTATGGGGAGGGAGTTTTTTTTACTTGGGGCCCCATCTTTTTACCAGTCTTTACTGTTTATACAACTTTTTAGATTTTTGTATAATGTCCCCATTAACATAGTGATTAAGAAGCGAACAGTTGCTGGGTGTTTCCTTATCCATGAACTGTAATCTATCTATCTTTATCTATGATGTATGTTCCAGTTTGAATTACCTCAAAGGGGTGGCCACAGCAGTAGTCACCATAACAAGTTAACTCCTGGGCTGCTTCTTCACCTTTATTGCCTAAATTTTGATAGGCCACAAGCAGTGGGCAACTCCAGTGCAGCGTTTGCTGAGGCTCTTGCGTAATGCTCACACATACTACTTTTATCTACTGCTCCTACTATTTTGTCAAAAGACAGGGCTAGTGCATAGTGCTCACAACAGGAAACATTAAAGTTATGAAGAATGAGCTGTGTGAGTTAAGTGTTGTCAAGTATTACATATGACAAGGAGAGATTGTATGTTTGTGGACAGAATGCCAATAGTCTAGCTGGAGCATTAGGTAGTAGTTGGTAGGAGCATTAGATAGAAGTAGTCTTTAGGAACATCGGGTAGGAGCCTTGGCATATACTGTACTACAGTTGCCCTCTGCCACTGGTCTGTTAAGGGTGAGGCATTAAAGGCTATGAAGCAGCACTGGAGTTCACTTGTTATGGTGCCTCCATTTCTATGGCCACCCCTTTGAGGGAGTTCCATTTGGAATAGGTGGCAGAGATATAGATATCAGAAGTGTTTTTGGTAAAGTATGTGGTAAGATTGTGGTTGCATGTTGATGTTAAAAGGATTAGTGAACCATGTGGAACAAAATATCTATTTGCAAGGATAAGGATTTGTAGACCAATTTTTTTAGGTTAGTTAGGTGAGAAAGTTTTCAGAGGAAAAGAATGTGTGTACAGCATGTATGGGTATAGAAAAGGTATGTGATAAAGTTGAAAAGGTGTAGGGAAAGTTTGACTCGATGGGTAGTGGGTAATAGTTGGCAGGCAGCCACTGACCAGGGGGGGTATATTACCATTACTACCTGCCTAAGTATGGGGAGGGTTAGTGATGTCTGTGCACTGAGCCAGCACTTCAGTGGTTTTCAAGTTGCACTCCTCTGACCCAGGTAGCTGTCTTTTCTCTCTGCCTCACTAACACATGGACTACTGGCATTCGGTATACAGTCATACAATCTCTCCTTGGCTTACAAAATACTTGACAACACTTAACTCATACAATTCATTCTTCATAGCTCCAGATTTTCCTTCATTGAGAACTATGCACTATCCCTGCCTTTTGGCAAAATGGTAGGAGCAATAGATAGAAGTAGTTAGTTAGAACATTTGGGCAGGAGAAATAGGTAGTAGTAGTTGATAGGAACATGAGGCTAGAGCATTAGGAAGTAGTCAGTAGGAACATAAGGTAGGAGCCTCTGTATACACTGCACTAGAGTTGCACTCTGTTAGTGGCTCATTAACGATGAGGCACTAAAGGCTTAAGAAGTTGCCCTGGAGTTAACTAACTATGGAGACTTTATTGTTGTAACCACCCTTTAAGGTAGTTCCAGTGGGGAACAGGCATCAGAGATAAAGATAGATAGATAGACATTGTGGTTTGCATGGAATTCTTTTAGAACATTGTTAAGAGCATCTGTAATTCAGTTAATTTATGTTTGAGGGTAAATAATGGTATGAGTGAGTGGATTGAAATAAAGTTGGGAGTATCATCATCATTATATTGGTGGTTTTATGGATGGGTCACTACATGAGAGGAGAGTGGGCTTGAAGAGCTTAACCTGCAGTAGAACAGAATGGAAACTACATCAGTAATTTTATGTAGGTTATGCATTTATCTTGTGTGATTCAGAAGTAGGTTTTATAGTAGGTAACCTTTGAGGGTGAATATTGTGGGTGGGGATATTGAGAGTAAATTCACGTAAGAATGATTATTTTGTTTTTAAAAGATTGGCAGTCATAGCGTAGTATGAGTCTGAATAGTGATTACGTAGTTTATGAGTTCAGGTACGTAAGAGTAGTGATGACTAAGGAGGTTAGTGGGAAGAGAGGAACTGAGTTGTGTTAGGGAGAAAATTTGGAGGTGCTCTGAGAATTCTGGTCAGTGAAAAGAATGCAAGTAGCTTAAGCTAGAAGCTTGCATGGTAGAGTGTTTGTCTCATTTCTGTTATGATGATGTGAAACCTTAGCTTTCCCTAGCATAACTGGTCTGAAATATTAGTAGTAGATATAGATAACTTATGTGATATAATTGGTTGGTTGGCTTTAGGAAAATAGATTATAGACAAAAGAATAAAGATGAGTAGATTAGGGCTTTTAATAGGTTAGAGATATTGTTCTTATATGGCTTATCCGCTCATTGTGCATAGTGGAAGGTTAAGAAGCCTTTACAGCAGTGTATTGTAGAAGTCTTTGTTCACCTTAGCTTGCTGGATGTACTGTTGAGTGAAGGGAGAAGCGGCATGTTTATTATTAATTTTCCAAAAGAAGGAACAGAGAATTGGGCCAGGTGAGGGTATTCCCTCAAAGGCCCAGTCCTCTGTTCTTAACGCTACCTCGCTAATGCGGGAAATGGCGAATAGTTTGAAAAAAAAAAAAAAAAAAAGGTCACAGAAGCATAAAGCAAAGATAAAAAGGAAGAGAATATAGGTCTACAAGTGTGGCATAGTGTTTCAGAATTCAAAAATGACCAGGTGTGTGCAAGCAGTAGAGGTGGATTTCTTCTGAATTTGATGTGGGGAAGGTTTAAGGGGTGAGCTGAATGAAACATAAGGACATTCATGAAATGTCGTATTTAGAAGGGAGTGGTTGATAAAGTGAAATATGAGTTTTGTTACTGATATATGGGAGTGATATAAGGAAACTTTAGTATATGTGTGTGGTGGAGCAAGCAAAGGCAGGAGGCCATGAATATAGTGTATACAGATGAAGGGTGTTTCCAACCTCAGCCTGTAAGTGGTAATAGTGTGAGCAACAAGTCACATTCGGTCATGCAGTATCATTATCACCTAACAAGATTTCAACATGATTAAAGATCTTCCAACTCCAGAGGAGCCCACCTAACCTTGTTCCTTAGTGAAAAATGGCCTTGAAGGTGCAGAGGCCCAAGAAAAGAATCTATAACTGGAAGAAGATCAGCATAAAGTGCATATAGATTTGCAAAGGACAGGAAAATTTAGAGATTTCATAGGTCACCCAACTTGATAATGCTGTTATTCTGTGTTGGATACCCTCACAAAAGGCAAGGTGGTGGTAGTCATAATTATGGAGTAAAGTGTAACATAAGTTTACAAGTGCAGTATTACTTTTTAGAAGGGATGGTCTAGCTTACCTTGATATATGGTAAGTGTGTATAGGTTTTTAATCAAAGAGCAAGTGAATGTGGAAGCTATTTCCCCTAGAATATTATGGAGTATATAAGATGGATGGGTCAAATGTAAAAAATTATGAACATAAAGAATTTCAGGATGGAATGGTTTATCGGAAGCAGTGATTTAGGGAAATGACTTAGACTGAGTATAAATTTAGGTCTGATGAACTTGTAAACCAATGATGAAATCACAGGCATGAAATGTGCATTTTATAGTTGTATAAAAGAAGATGTGTATTTTGGAAGAGAGACTGTATAACCACCCTCCTGGATTATGGAAAACTGTATATTGAATGTTGATGAATAGATGTATAATGTATGAATGTTGTAATGCTTTATTGTGATGCAGTTATCACTAAGTTCATGATGAAGAAAATGCTTTTGCTCTTTAGATATTGGCAGGCTTGGTAATTATACTTTGAATTTAGGCAATGAGCACTGAAGTCAGTGTATCCTTATGAAGATGGTGTATTTTTGACAACTAAGTGTAAGTTATTTGTATTATTCTTTTTTTGCAGAGCTTGATGCAAATTTTGACACCCATCTTAGAGAGGAACACGCTTCAAGAGATGTTACACTCTGCCATGATATGTCTCAAGTGTGATACACAGTTCTCCCGAGACTTGGCATTGCAACCTGATGGTGGGTTTATTATTTGCCTCCTCCTCCTCGTCCTCTTCTTTCCTCCCCATCCTCCTCACTCTTCAATGTCCTTCCTCCTCCTCCTCCTCCTCCTTTTGCTCTTCCTCCTCCTCCTTAAAGGTGAAGCATTTTTGAGTGACTTTGGCCTGTTGGCCAGCTATGAAGTTGGCTAGCTTCTTTTGTCAATGTTGTGGAGGGTGGTGCCAAGTATCTTTTGTGTAAGGATTTGATGGGGGACATTGTCAAATAGCTTTTGATGTCTATAGCCACGAATACTGTGCAGGAAGGGGTTTGTGCTTGGTTGTAGACTTCTAGGTTTTTGTGCAGTGGGGAAGAGTTATTGATCTAAAGCTGTGTTGTGGAGGGGGGTAAAGTATATTACTTGATTTTGTGGAGGGATCAGTTTTTCAAAAGCTTTGGATGCTGATGATAGAAATGACATAAGGAAGTAAGAGGTGAGGAGGTTGGAAGGTTTGGAGGGTTTTAGGATTGGTAATATTAATGATAACATGACCGCTCTCTTCCATTCTGGTATTGAATAATTTTTTAACCAATCATTATAATGCAGTGGTATAGTATGCTACCTTCTCAGCCATGCTGCAGTAATGCACCAGCACTGATTAATTCATGTAGAATGCCTTTAGGGAACAGGAAGGAATTATTGTATATATCTTCCATGGCAAGAGTAATATTGACATGGTAGGTTGTGAAGCTGGAATTCACAGTTTATCCTTATTATTGTCTTTATAACAAAATGTATAGTGTGTGGGAGGTAAGTTGCTAGAAGCAGTGAAAAGTTTTTACCAAGGATGTAAGGCATGTGTACGAGTAGGAAGAGATGAAAGCGATTGGTTCCCAGTGAATATGGGTTTGCGGCAGGGATGCGTGAGGTCTCCATGGTTGTTTAATTTGTTTATAGATGGTGTGGTTAGGGAGGTGAATGCAAGAGTTTTGGAGAGTGGGGGCAAGTATGCAGTATGTTGTGGATGAGAGGGCTTTGGAAGTGAGTCGGTTGTTGTTCGCTGATGATACAGTGCTGGTGGCTGATTCAGGTGAAAACTGCAGAAGTTGGTGACTGAGTTTGGTAAAGCGTGTGAAAGAAGTAAGCTGAGAGTAAATGTGAAAAAGAGCAAGGTTATTAGGTTCAGTAGGTTTGAATGACAAGTTAATTGGGAGGTAAGTTTGAATGGAGAAAAATTGGAGGAAGTAAAGTGTTTTAGATATCTGGGAGTGGATTTCGCAGCAGATGGAAGCGGAAGTGAGTCATAGGGTGGGGAAGGGGGCAAAGATTCTGGGAGCATTGAAGATTGTGTGGAAGGTGAGAACATTATCTTGGAGAGCAAAAATGGATATGTTTGAAGGAATAGTGGCTCCAACAATGTAATATGGTTGCAAGGCATGGGCTGTAGATAGGGTTGTGCGGAGGAGGGTGGATGCGTTAGAAATGAAATGTTCGAGGACATTATGTGATGTGAGGTTGTTTGATTGAGTAAGTAATGAAATGGTAATAGGGATGTGTGGTAATGAAAAGAGTGTGGTTGAGAGAGCAGAAGAGGGTGTGTTGAAATGGTTTGGTTACATGGAGAGAATGAGTGAGGAAAGATTGACCAAGAGGATATTTGTGTCAGATGTGGAGGGAAGAAGGAGAAGTGGGAGATGAAATTGGAGGTGGAAGGATGGAGTGAAAAACATTTTGAGTGATTGGGATCTGAACATATAGGAGGGTGAAAGGTGTGCAAGGAATAGAGTGAATTGGAATGATGTCATATACTGGGATGGAGGTGCTGTCTATGGATTGAACCAGGGCATGTGAAGCGTATGGGGTAGACCATGGAAAGGTCTCTGGGGCCTGGATGCGGAAAGCGAGCTGCAGTTTCGGTGCATTATACATGACAGTTAGAGACTGTGTGAATGAATGTGGCTTTCTTGTCTTTTCCTAGCACTACCTCGCGCGCGCACAGGGGAATGCTATTTCATGTGGCGGGGTGGTGACAGGAATGGATAAAGGCAGGAAGTATGAATATGTACATGTGTATATATGTATATGTCTGTACATGTATATGTATGTATACATTGAAATGTATTGGTAGTATGTGTGCATGTGTGGGCGTTTATGTATACACGCGTATGTGGGGTGGGTTGGGCCATTCTTCATCTGTTTCCTTGCTCTACCTCACTAACCTGGGAGACAGTGATTAAGTATAATGGAATAGATAGATAACAAAAAGTGAAGGGATGAATATGTTTGATAATAGAATGCATGACATATTCATATTCTTTCTAACTTCTGACTTTCCCACAGAATTCTCTATCAGACATATAGTTTTGCAAGGTTTTTTTTCCACCAGTTCCTGTCTGGCATGTTGATGGAGGGAGTGGAGGATAGCGAGAGAGCCTTTACTTTACTGTTTTTCTTTGTTGCTTTTTAGAGGATTGTATCTTTCTCAGTAGTGTTAAGGCAAGACCACCTTGCTTGGACCTTGCGTCTGTATATCTATGTACCCCCCCTCCTCTCTCTCTCTCTCTCTCTCTCTCTCTCTCTCTCTCTCTCTCTCTCTCTCTCTCTCTCTCTCTCTCCTGAGCTAAGTTGGCTCAAATCAAAGCCATCTCATTAATGCTTCATATACATCCATCCCTCGCTTTATGATGGATCACTGTGTGTGATTTTGCTACTCTGCAAGGAACTTCTTTCTTCTAGTCCTTCTTTTCATGCAATAGAAATTTGTTATGTGGATGTGTGTGGTAGAAAGTTTGCCAAACCTCCGAGGGTTGGTGGGTGGAGTAAGTGTGGGTCTTAGGTGGACACCAAATTTCCGCCAGCAGGTCAGCTTTGTAGATACCATAGTTGTTTGTGGATCATTTCTTCTGCAATTTGGATATACAAGCTATTGTGATTTTTCTGTGACCTGCTGTGTTAGCATTGATTGAAGTGGCATCCAAAAGTCCATCCACATAATCATCTCTTACACAAGAAGCAGCAGTTACACAGTAGAGAACCTCTCTGACCTTATATATTTTTAGTAGAAAAGTGTCTCAAATTCATTAAATGACATTTCTCTTAATCTTTGTGTTAATTCTTGATGTATTTATATGATGATAATCCGATTATTATACATATGGGACATAATATCTTAAGCTTTTGCACACATCCCATTTTTGTATGTTTATTGGTTCACTATATGTGCTTTCTCTTTGTATATCATTTTCGCAGAACATAACCCCCGCATAAAGCAAGGGTTGGATGTATACATATAACCCTAGCCTAAGCCAATTGCTAATTTTGTTAACCAACTAGTGTTTCATATTTGATATGGTCAGTTTCAGTGTCAGTACAATATTTGTAAGACAAAGTATGGTAGAGATGGTATATCAGCTTCCCTTGATGTGCATGATTAGTGACATGCTGAGACAGGAAATTCTAGGGATTTGCATTTGTATGAGTCTGTTTAGTAGGGATAGGAGGATCAAAGTAGGCAGTGGCATCCTGCTCTTTGTTAAAGCTCATAGAAAAAACTGCTGTAGCTGTTGGGAATGTCAACTTCATTTTTTTTTTTTTCGCTGTCTCCCGCATTTGCGAGGTAGCGCAAGGAAACAGAAGAAAGAAATGGCCCAACCCACCCCCATACACATGTATATACACACACGTTCACACACACAAACCCACACACCCATACATCTCAATGTACACATATATATATACACACACAGACACATACATATATACCCATGCACACAATTCACACTGCCTGCCTTTATTCATTCCTATCGCCACCTCGCCACACATGGAATGCCATCCCCCTCCCCCTCATGTGTGCGAGGTAGCACTAGGAAAGGATAACAAAGGCCCCATTCGTTCACACTCAGTCTCCAGCTGTCATGCAATAATGCCCGAAACCACAGCTCCCTTTCCACATCCAGGCCCCACACAACTTTCCATGGTTTACCCCAGACGCTTCACATGCCCTAATTCAATCCACTGACAGCACGTCAACCCCGGTATACCACATCGATCCAATTCACTCTATTCCTTGCTCGCCTTTCACCCTCCTGCATGTTCAGGCCCCGATCACTCAAAATCTTTTTCACTCCATCTTTCCACCTCCAATTTGGTCTCCCACTTCTCCTCGTTCCCTCCACCTCCGACACATATATCCTCTTGGTCAATCTTTCCTCACTCATTCTTTCCATGTGCCCAAACCATTTCAATATACCCTCTTCTCCTCTCTCAACCACGCTCTTTTTATTTCCACACATCTCTCTTACCCTTACATTACTTACTCGATCAAACCACCTCACACCACACATTGTCCTCAAACATCTCATTTCCAGCACATCCACCCTCCTGCGCACAACTCTATCCATAGCCCACGCCTCGCAACCATACAACATTGTTGGAACCACTATTCCTTCAAACATACCCATTTTTGCTTTCGGAGATAATGTTCTCGACTTCCACACATTCTTCAATGCTCCCAAGATTTTCGCCCCCTCCCCCACCCTATGATTCACTTCCGCTTCCATGGTTCCATCCGCTGCCAGATCCACTCCCAGATATCTAAAACACTTTACTTCCTCCAATCTTTCTCCATTCAAACTCACCTCCCAATTGACTTGACCCTCAACCCTACTGTACCTAATAACCTTGCTCTTATTCACATTTACTCTTAACTTTCTTCTTTCACACACTTTACCAAACTCAGTCACCAGCTTCTGCAGTTTCTCACATGAATCAGCCACCAGCGCTGTATCATCAGCGAACAACAACTGACTCACTTCTCAAGCTCTCTCATCCACAACAGACTTCATACTTGCCCCTCTTTCCAAAACTCTTGCATTCACCTCCCTAACAACCCCATCCATAAACAAATTAAACAACCATGGAGACATCACACACCCCTGCCGCAAACCTACATTCACTGAGAACCAATCACTTTCCTCTCTTCCTACACGTACACATGCCTTACATCCTCGATAAAAACTTTTCACTGCTTCTAACAACTTGCCTCCCACACCATATATTCTTAATACCTTCCACAGAGCATCTCTATCAACTCTATCATATGCCTTCTCCAGATCCATAAATGCTACATACAAATCCATTTGCTTTTCTAAGTATTTCTCACATACATTCTTCAAAGCAAACACCTGATCCACACATCCTCTACCACTTCTGAAACCACACTGCTCTTCCCCAATCTGATGCTCTGTACATGCCTTCACCCTCTCAATGAATACCCTCCCATATAATTTACCAGGAATACTCAACAAACTTATACCTCTGTAATTTGAGCACTCACTCTTATCCCCTTTGCCTTTGTACTTCATTTTTATAGAACTTAAAGATAAACTATGTAAAAGTATGACAGTAGGATTAAGTTATAGGCCCCTGCACAGATGCTGGAGCTAGACGAGATTTTTCGATCAGTTGACAGAAATTTGTTATAAAGAAGATTCTATCAAAGTAGATTTTAACATGCTGATATCTAAATGGGGAGAATTCCCTTCCAATAACTGTGCACGTGGGTTCTACCAAGATTTGTTCAGTAGTGCCTTCATCCAATTAGTCGAGAAACCTACTCATGACAAGAATGTATTAGATTTAGGTCTTACTTCAAATAAAGATCACATTATTAATGCTGAAATTGGAGAAAAGTTTGGCACAAGTGATCACCGACAATTTACTTTTGAGGTTGCTTTAAACGCCAGGTAATATTGATCAAAATGACAATTATGAAAAAGTACCCAATTTTAAACTTGCTGACTTTAATATGCTTCATGATACTTTTGGCAGACAAACCTAGGATGATATATAATCATCGAAAATGACATTAACATTTGGAAAAGTTATCTAAGACTTGATTTGTCTGATTTTACTCACAGTAATGGATACTAACTTGTGGTCAAACAATTGCCTTGAATGAGGTGAATTACTTTTTATTCAACGGAATTGTTAACATATTGAAAGACTTTCAGGTGGTTGAAAGCAGTACTGTAGATATGCTTAAGAATAGACTTGATAAATGCTTCACTTCAGGTCCACGACTTCCATATTTTGTGACTCCATGGTCAAAATGACAGTTTGCAGGTTATTTTACTCTTTTCCCTGCATGCTTTTCACCTTCATGCATGTTCAGGTCCTGATCGCTCATAATCTTTTTCACTCTGAATTATCTGTATGCTTTCCTAACTTTACCACACTATTCTGTAAGTTTCTGATATCTTTTCCAATCACAAACAACCTTAAAAGGACCAAATAGTCTGTTGCTGTTTGCTTTTCTTTGTATTCTTGTTTATTTTTATCAGAGTCTAAATTGTCCCAGGCTCTTGCCTTGTAATTGAAATCCTCCATCATCAGGACTTTACCATCTCCAAGGAGGAAGTATCTCCCTGCTTCCTTATCATCCTGATTTTTCCTCCTTAATTATCGTAGTATAATCATTATTGCTGGTATTAACTAACCTCCAAGCATATTTTAGTATGTATAACATGGTTACTGCAAGTTTACTTCTACATGTTGCCTCTTCCTACCGTCAATTAAATTCACAGGGGTGACGTTTTGGTATGCAGAGATGCTTCATGTAATTAGCAACTGCCATAAGTATCGGGAAAAAATACTTCTGTGTTAGTTACCCATATAACACAGAGGGAGAAGGTATGGCCCTGTCCTCTCAAGTGTATTCGCTTGCTGCTTTCAGTAATGTTGCCTTGCCTTCGTGTGTTCTCGACTGAGCAAATTAGTGATTGTCACTTGGGTACTAATGATAGTGATATTGACTTGATAGATGTTGAATGTGATCTTGGTTATTGTAAGAAAGTGATCCTGATGGTGACATAGAGGAAATAAGATTGTAATTTTCTTGTGAAAGTGATGGTAGGCATATGTGTAGATGCCTCAGGTCATTGTGCAATGAATAATAAAACTGTGCATGTAATTGTGAATAATGTATGTATTGGAAAATTATGTAAATAGAACAGAATGAATGAGTGATATATCTGAAAATTATGTCAATAAACCATATGTAAAAACCCTTTAGTGCACAGTGAAACATTAAACATAGTATATGTTTTTCACTGGTTATCATGTTACAGAATCTCCCAAAGTGGGAAGTTTGTTATCATTATGAAGGGAGAACAATTATGTGTGAGAGTTGCAGAAACTAAGTGCATTGGTGGTTGGTTACTGAGGTGATGATATAACCTATCATGCCAGATGTTATAATTCCACCAATGCATCTCCATCAAATGCACGAACAATAGATGTCTGTACAGCACTAAGTAAGATTGATTTGCTTGATTTTTCTTAACTTGGTCTTTCGTATTGATGGAAAGATTAAGATAATTTTTTATTTTTTAGTAAACCATCTGTGGGCTCCCTATATTTTGGGAGTCTCATAGTTTAAGGGTGAAAAGCATGTCTTAAATGTTATTTCCTTTTATTTCCTCCCATACATTGTCTTTCATAGGATGTTCATTCATTGCAGGATCGGATACATTGAAATGCCCCAACTGTGGTGGGGGAGTTGTGGTGCGAGTGGAGAATGTAGATCACCCAGCTGTGTCTAACTCAGATACACGGGATGTAGCAGGTCCACTTTCCAGCACTCCAGTCAACAAGACTTCAGTACAAACATCAAATTTTGTAGCAGGTCCTCCTCCACCTGGTAATATATGGAAAGTTAATTAGTTTCCTTGGATTGTATGAGTAATCTGTTGTTGCTTGCAGCTTTGAAGCATTAGATTGCTTTTATTTATGGTTTTATGGTTTCTGATTTAGATTGTGAGATGATAGTGGTCTAGAAACATTAGTACTTGAATTTTTGCCAACTGGATTTGAATTCTAGGCAGCATCTGCTGGAAATGATGGCTGTGGTTGTGTTTCCAGGTCATAGAAGCATGTTGTCTATAACATGATGATTTATGTATGGCAACAGGTTGGCAGAATTATTGAATATAATGTGGATTTAAAAGCACATGAGAAAGAGGATGCAGAATTATCATTTCCAGAACAGTACCTAGAGACATGAAATGTGTGGAAGGAGAGATCATTATCTCGGAGAGCAAAAATGGGTGTGTTTGAAGGAACAGTAGTTCCAACAGTATTATATGGTTGCGAGGCATGGGCTATGGAAAGGGTTGTATGGAGGAGAGTGGATGTGTTGGAAATGAAGTGTTTGAGGACAAATGGTGGTGTGAGGTGGTTTGATTAAGTAAGTAATGGAAGGGCAAGAGAGATGTGTGGAAATCGAAAGTGTGGTTGAGAGCAGAAGAGGGTGTTGAAATAGTTTGGACATATGGAGAGAATGAGTATGGAAAGATTGACATAGAGGATACATGTGTCAAAGTAGGAGGGAACAAGAAGTGGGAGACCAAATTGGAGGTGGAAAGATGGAGTGAAAAAGAAGTTGAGCGATTGGGGCCTGAACATACAGGAGGGTGAGAGGCGTGTGAGGAATAGAGTGAATTGGAACGCTGTGGTATTCCAGGGTTGACATGCTGTCAGTGGACTGAACCAGAGCATGTGAAACGTGTGGGGTAAACCATGGAGAGGTCTATGGGGTCTGGATGTGATTAGGAAGCTGTATTTTCAGTGCATTACACATGACAGCTAGAGACTGTGAACAAATGTGGCCTTTTTTGTCTGTTTTCCTGGCGCAACCTCGCTGAAGCATGGGGTAGCGACGCTGCTTCCTTTGGGACGGGGTAGCACCAGGAATGGATGAAGGCAAGCAAGTATGATTATGTACATGTATGTCTATATCTATTTTTTTTTTTTTCTGTCTCCCGCGTTTGCGAGGTAACGCAAGGAAACAGACGAGAGAAATGGCCCAACTCACCCCCATACACATGTATATACATACGTCCACACACACAAATATACATACCTACACAGCTTTCCATGGTTTACCCCAGACGCTTCGCATGCCCTGATTCAATCCATTGACAGCACGTCAACCCCGGTATACCACATCGATCCAATTCACTCTGTTCCTTGCCCTCCTTTCACCCTCCTGCATGTTCAGGCCCCGATCACGCAAAATCTTTTTCACTCCATCTTTCCACCTCCAATTTGGTCTCCCACTTCTCCTCGTTCCCTCCACCTCCGACACATATATCCTCTTGGTCAATCTTTCCTCACTCATTCTCTCCATGTGACCAAACCATTTCAAAACACCCTCTTCTGCTCTCTCAACCACGCTCTTTTTATTTCCACACATCTCTCTTACCCTTACGTTACTTACTCGATCAAACCACCTCACACCACACATTGTCCTCAAACATCTCATTTCCAGCACATCCATCCTCCTGCGCACAACTCTATCCATAGCCCATGCCTCGCAACCATATAACATTGTTGGAACCACTATTCCTTCAAACATACCCATTTTTGCTTTCCAAGATAATGTTCTCGACTTCCACACATTCTTCAAGGCTCCCAGAATTTTCGCCCCCTCCCCCACCCTATGATCCACTTCCGCTTCCATGGTTCCATCCGCTGCCAGATCCACTCCCAGATATCTGAAACACTTTACTTCCTCCAGTTTTTCTCCATTGAAACTTACCTCCCAATTGACTTGACCCTCAACCCTACTGTACCTAATAACCTTGCTCTTATTCACATTTACTCTTAACTTTCTTCTTTCACACACTTTACCAAACTCAGTCACCAGCTTCTGCAGTTTCTCACATGAATCAGCCACCAGCGCTGTATCATCAGCGAACAACAACTTACTCACTTTCCAAGCTCTCTCATCCCAACAGACTTCATACTTGCCCCTCTTTCCAAAACTCTTGCATTCACCTCCCTAACAACCCCATCCATAAACAAATTAAACAACCATGGAGACATCACACACCCCTGCCGCAAACCTACATTCACTGAGAACCAATCACTTTCCTCTCTTCCTACACGTACACATGCCTTACATCCTCGATAAAAACTTTTCACTGCTTCTAACAACTTGCCTCCCACACCATATATTCTTAATACCTTCCACAGAGCATCTCTATCAACTCTGTCATATGCCTTCTCCAGATCCATAAATGCTACATACAAATCCATTTGCTTTTCTAAGTATTTCTCACATACATTCTTCAAAGCAAACACCTGATCCACACATCCTCTACCACTTCTGAAACCACACTGCTCTTCCCCAATCTGATGCTCTGTACATGCCTTCACCCTCTCAATCAATACCCTCCCATATAATTTACCAGGAATACTCAACAGACTTATACCTCTGTAATTTGAGCACTCACTCTTATCCCCTTTGCCTTTGTACAATGGCACTATGCAAGCATTCCGCCAATCCTCAGGCACCTCACCATGAGTCATACATACTTTAAATAACCTTACCAACCAGTCAATAATACAGTCACCCCCTTTTTTAATAAATTCCGCTGCAATACCATCCAAACCTGCTGCCTTGCCGGCTTTCATCTTCCGCAAAGCTTTTACTACCTCTTCTCTGTTTACCAGATCATTTTCCCTAACCCTCTCGCTTTGCACACCACCTCGACCAAAACACCCTATATCTGCCACTCTTATCATCAAACACATTCAACAAACCTTCAAAATACTCACTCCATCTCCTTCTCACATCACCACTACTTGTTATCACCTCCCCATTTGCGCCCTTCACTGAAGTTCCCATTTGCTCCCTTGTCTTACGCACTTTATTTACCTCCTTCCAGAACATCTTTTTATTCTCCCTAAAATTTAATGATACTCTCTCACCCCAACATACATATCTATGTATGTGTGTGTATATGTATGTATGTGTGTATATTTGGATTTTTTTCATATACTTAATTGCTGTTTCCCGCATGAGTGAGGTAGCACCAGGAAATGTACATGTATATGTGCGTGTATGGGTGTTTATGTATATATTTGTTTACATGAGTGGATGGGCCATTCTTTGTCTTTTTCCTGGTGCTGCCTCATTGATGCAGGAAATGGTGATCAAGTATAATAAACAATATAAATGAAATAGATAGAAGAAATATATTGGTCAAAGATATATGAAATTACAGCAAAGAAGATGAGAAAGACTGTTCAACACAGTACTAGGAGAAATAATGAACCTATTATTTTTTTCAATAAATAGGTGTAAGCATTTACTGAAACATTAGAAAGGAAATTTCAGTGTAGATAAATGAAAATTATAGTTTATCTAGCAAAAGGTAAGAAGTTGTGTATTGCTTTTATGGATCAAGAGAAATCATATGACAGAGTCGAGTGGAATGCTTTGTGGGATGTGTTAAGGATATATGGGGTAGGGTGTCAACTGCTGGATGCTATGAAAGCCTTCCGTAGAGTAGCAAATGCATGAGGAAGAGTGGATGAAGAGTTGAAAGTGTTGGTTTACATGTGGCTGTGAGGCAGTGCTGTGTGGTGTTGCCTTGGCTTTTATACATATATATATATGGATGGAGTGATAAGAGAGGTGAAAGGAGGGTGCAAAGATGGAGTGTGGGAGTGAGGTATGGTGACTAGTGACAAGCCTGTTTGCAAGGGACATTGTGTCGTCTGTTGAGAGTGAGGAGGAGTTGCAGAAGGTTTCAAGTGTGTTTTATGATGTGTAAGCATAGGTGATTGGATGTAAATGTGCATTTAAGTAAAGTAATGGTGCTTGAAAGGAAACATTGAAAGTATAGATTTTGCAAAACTCAACAGAGTGAAAGAAGGAAGTGTATTAAACTGTGTTATAGGTATGGTAGGGAGAAAGACTGGAGGAGGTGAGAAAATTTAAGTATTTAGGGGCTATCTTGGATAAGTTTGGTGTTATGGATGAAGAGATAAAGGAGAGAGCAGTACAGGTTGAAGAGATTGGGTCTTGTAATAGAATAGTGAAGGGTAGAGGTGTAAGTATGGAAGTGAAGAAAGAATTAAGGGACAGCATAATCCTCCCAACCCTGACATATGCAGCTGAAATGAGATGAGGGGGCTTGGATATGATTAGATGGAATGAAGAAAGAAATTAAGGGGTGTATGAAAAATTCAGTATGGCAGGGAATGCAAAAGGAATGAATTGAGTGGTAGAGCGGGTGAAACATAATACTTTGTGATAGTTTGGGCGTATGGAAAGAATGCAAGACTGGGAGTTTACGAGGAGAGTGCATGATTTTACAATTAAAGGAGTTTGTGAGAGAAAGGTCACCTCTGACATTGGAAAGTAGAGTGAAAGAGTGCATGGAATAATGTATGCAAGGGAGGCATATAAGGACAGGGATTAGTGGAGACTTTTGCTGTGGACACTCCCTTGATGGGAGTTCCCAGAAGGAATGGGCATCAGAGATATAGATAAATAGATAGGGAAATGGTTGGCTAAGTTTTGTACCGAAGGGTGTGATGAAGATTTCCAGGCTTATAGATAGTTAAATGGTTCGCTAGATTTTGCTCCAGAAGGTGCAATGAGGATTTCCTGGCCAGGTAAAAAAAAAAGTTCCTTAACTAAGACTGCTGAAGTTTCAATTCACAAGAAAAAATGGGGATTTTATTTTTTTTTGTGCACATGATCATAAGAAGAGAAAGTTAAATCTTTTTCTTCCAGTAGGTAATGTTTTTCTATGCTACGAATGATTAAATCTCAAAGTCATAGGAAAAAAATAATGGGTATGATATTTTTTTGTGCACATTTCATGGCCTTCTCTCTTATTCCAGCAACTCAGTATTTTTCACTTTGATATCATTCTTATCATGTATTGTTAAAGCTCCCTTAGCATATTTGAGTTTTTTTTTTGGGGGGGGGGGGGGGGCTCAGGTTGGGTTGAATTTCAAAAAGTCACCTTAAATAATGATCCATATAATGTGATGCTCTGAAAATTAGGTTTAGGCATTATTTACACTTCTAAGTCCCCATCACAGATTGGTTCTTTTACTTATTTTTTCATCTTTATAATGTACTATCATGATAAATTTCACAAGCCATTTATAAGACTCGTGTAAGTTATTCGGGAAAAAAAAATTAATTTAATTTGAAGGGGGAAGTTGTAGGGGCTATACATTGTCAGGCATCATGGAAAATCCAAAGTTCCCTTGCTAACTAGGGAAAGTAAAGTATTAAACATTATCATTAAATTGCAGAAAGAACCATTTGAATTTTGGATATTACCTAGTTCCTACCTTTAGTGTTGTGTCCTCATGAAGAATTGATCACACTGGTTTGGATCGGAAGTTATGTCATTCAAGTTTCTGTTAAAGTTTGTTTTCAGATATTAATTGATGTCCGCTTGGCAAGTTTGAGGTCTCACAGAAGCTGAACCATTGAATGATTTTTAGGACTGCAGAGCAGTTCTTTTTCAAAAGCAAAACTTCGTATATTGATAGAGCTTTGCTAAAGTATTATAAGTGTTGCTTATTTTTGATTAATTTGTTAACATGAGTGGATTATGATTGTCATGTATATAATGTGGTTATTTCATCTTTTGTCGTATTAGTTTATATTTTTTTCAGCTTTTGTCCTTGTACATTTGTATTGGAATATAAGTTTTGTTGATTTGGTATTTTTGTGAATTTGAAAGTTCTGTATTATAAAACCATCATAAGTTGTCATCTTATCAGGGACAGATTCAGGATCATGTTTGGGAGAGTCTAGTGAGAGTGTTAGCGTGTGCAGTGAGGCATCGTCCTCTGTGCGACGGGAGTCTGATGTGGAGGTGATATCTAACCCATCTGTGTCTAGCATTGAAGTTCTCAATGATCAGCATATTATTCATGGTTAGTGGATAGCTTTATTTCTCAAAGACATTACAAAATATAATGAATATGATTTTTTTCATGTGTTATCTCCTTATGTAATATGATTAACTACCCTTCATGTATACCATCTGTAGTCTTGTGAAAAGATTACTCATACTTGTCACTTATTGCCTGTGTGTCCTTTGGAAAGGAGGTCAGGAGTGCGAGAAAAACAAGAGCACATGGGAACATTGGTTTGGGAACAAGTGAGAAAATTGTAACAAATAGCAATGAGGTGAAGAGGAGATGAAGTGAGTACTCTGAGGGTGGAGATGAAGTGAGTACTTTAAGGGTTTGATGAATGTGTCATGATTAGGTGGCATTGTAGGGTGTTTGGGCTGGGGAGGTATGTGAGGTGAGAGTCTCAGCAAGTGGTTTAGTGAAGAGAGAAGAGGTGGTGAAGGTCTTGCATAAGGTGAAATGTGACAAGGAAACTGGAGTGGATGGTATTACAGTTGAATTTCTAAAGAAAGGGGTAACTGAGTAGTTGATTGCATAGAATTTGTAGTGTCCATATGGATCATCATGAGATGTCTGAGGATTGATGGAATTCATTAATGGTGCTATTGTATAAAGTCAAAGGGACAATGGTGTGTTCAAATTACAGAGGTATAAATGTGTTGGATGTTCCTGGTAAGTTACATGGAAAAGTGGTGATTGCAAGGGTGGTACCATGGACGGATCATCAGACTGGGGAGGAACATTTCATATCTGCATTGGTAGATGATGTGTATATCAGGTGTTTTGCTCTAAAGAATATGCATGAGAACAGAAAAACAAAGGATTTGTATGTGGCAATTATGGATCTGGAGAAAGCATATAATGGGTTTAGATACAGATGCTTTGTGGAAGGTGTTATGAATATATGGTGTAGGAGAGTAACATCTTTGCAAGTAGGGAAAGAGGAGGGTGAGTGATTCCAAGTGAAGGAAGATCTGCATCATGGGTGTGTGATGTCATCTTTGCTTTTTATTATGTATATTGATGGGATGGATAGGAAGATAAATGCAAGGATCTTGGAGTAAGGGGTGAGTTGCAGTGTATAGGGGGCATGGTGGCTTGGGAAGTGAGTTGTTTGCTGATGACATGGCACCAGTGGCAGACTTTTATGAGAAACTGCAAAAAGTTGATGTGAGAGTTTGGGAGTGTTTGTAAAAGGAGAGAGTTGAGAGTGTATGTAAATAAAAGCAAAGTCATTAGGTTTAGTATAACAGAGAAACAGGTCAGTTAGGGTGTGAGTTTGAACGAAGAATTAAGGAAGTGAAGTGTTTTAGGTACCTCAGAGTGATATGGCAGTGAGTAGATCCATGGAAACAGAGGTGAGTCATAGGGTAGGTGAAGGGGCAGATGACCTAAGAGCATTGAGGAATGTATGGAAAGAGAGGTCACTATCTGGGAAGGCAGAAATGGGTATTTTTGAAGGTATAGTGATTCCAAAAATGTTGTATGGATGTGAGGCTTAGGCTGTAGATGAGAAAGTATAGAGGAGGGTAGATGTGTTGGAAATGTAATATTTGAGGGCAGTGTGTAGTGTGAGAGGGGATGATCAAATAAGTAACGATAGGGTAAGAGAGAGGTGCGATAAGAAAAGTGCAGTTGAGAAACCTGAGGAGGGTGTGCTGAATTGATTTGGACATAGAGAAGGTATGTGTTAAAAATAGAGGGAACAAAGAGAAGGGGGTGACTAAATTGAACACAATAGGATGGAATGAAACAGATTTTGAGTAGTTAGGTCTTAAACATGCTGGAGGATGAAAGTCTTGCATGGGATAGAGAGAATTGGAGTGATGTGGTGTACAGCAGCTGATGGGCTGGCAATGGACTGAAGCATTCTATGGAGCCTGTTTGTGTTTAGGGAGCTGTGATTTTGTTGCATTACAAACAACAGAGGTTGAATGTGAGTGAATGAGGCCTTTTCTTTGTCTACTGTTGGTGCTATCTTGGTGATCCAGGAAACTGTGGACGAGTATATTTTCTCATGATGTGATAAGATGTGATTAACTTTTTTTCCTGTGTACTGCCTGTGCTTTTGTGAAAATATTACTCTTAATCCTAACTTATTTCCTTTGTCATACAGCTCATAACAGTGGTTGCTTTGTCAGATATGGTACACCTTTTCAATTTAGATGTTTTCTGTTTTCCAAAAGACTAAACAGACAACCAAATTTCTGTATCCTCATTGAATGACAAAGGTTTTTAGTGCTATGGGAATTAATGTACAGGAGGGTGTAAGGTATGCATGGGATGAAATTAATTGGGGGCATTTAGTTGACTTCCAAGTTTTTATTACCTATTTTTAGTTTGGTAAGAGAGTTGTACACTCATGAGGCCCATTCTCCTGAACTTGCTGTGCCATAAAGTAAAATGTTTTTTGAACCTTTGTAAACTGCCAGCATTGACTGCCTCATTGCTTAGTTTATGCTAACTATCCACCTTCCTAATACTAAACCAGTACTATCAACATCCTTTCTACCAAGCTTTTTACCCATCTGTTTGTTATGGCCTCTGGTTACCATGGTGCTGTTTCTCTTGAAGAAATGTTCCTATTCAGTATCATCCAGCTGGTTTAGAAACTTGAAGCCAGCTGTCATGTCCTTCCTATCTCTCCTCTCCTAAAAAAAACGAAAACCTAACTGAGAGGATACAGAGAAGAGCAGTTGAGGTGGCTCCTGAACTAAGAGAAATTATAATAGTATCGTGGGACAACATTGGACTGAACCAGAGAGTATGAAGTTTTCGGGGAAACCATGGAAAGGATGTGTGGACCCTGTTTGTTGATAGGGGGCTGTGGTTTCAGTGTATTACCCATGACAGCTATAGAGTGGATATGAGCAGATGAGTACATATCTTCATCTGTGAACAAGTATGAAATTATTATTTTTTTTCATTAGTATACTTAGTCGCTGTCTCCTGCGTTAGCGAGGTAGTGCAAGGAAACAGATGAAAGAATGGCCCAATCCACCCACATACACATGTATATACATAAACGCCCACACACGCATATATACATACCTATACATTTCAACGTATACATTCATACACATACATAGACATATACATATATACACATGTGTGTATTCATACTTGCTACCTTTACCCATTCCAGTTGCCACCCTGCCACACATGAAATAGCACCCCTCTTCCCCCGTGCGCGCACGAGGTAGTGTTAGGAAAAGACAACAAAGGCCACATTTGTTCACACTCGGTCTCTAGCTGTCATGTATAATGCAGTGTCCTATACTACCTAGAAAGAAAGTAAAGGAAGACATTTTTTGCATTCTGTTAGATAATTGATGCAATTTGTGTTAGATAATTGATGCAATTTGACTTGTGTTTTCTTTAAGCTTGCTGTGCTAAATGCCGTCATACTCTCTTCATTTTTGGAAGTTAAGGAAGAGAATGAAATCTCAGATGTTTCAAAATTTGAATTTCTGTTACAGTCGAGTCATTGGACTCATATTTAAATGCTTTCTCATGGTGACTTATTTTGTTTCTTTCATGTACCCTGAAGTTGAAGACTCACAAGACTTGAAGTAATCATGGTTGCAATATTTCAAGGAGTTACAGGCAATAATTTTGTGACTAGTTCTCCAAAATGCTCTTTAATATGATGTTTTACATAAATGTAGGACCCTATTTACAGGGCTCCTGCAGTCACAGGGAAATGATGGACCCCTTTGGAGTGAGATATTCCTCAATAAGATTATACTCCTTTTCATTCATTGATGATGATACAACCTTGCCAGAGATGACTTTTCTTTAGCAGCATAATCGCATGTGGGCTAAGATTAGAATAAGAAGGCAGAGGGCTTCACCATTACACTGAAGATATAATCATGGACAAAGTTGAGGCGAGCTAACAAACCTAAGTTGCTAATCATGGTGAGAGAGATGTGTGGTAATAGAAAGAGTGTGGTTGAGAGAGCAGAAGAGGTTGTGCTGAAATGGTATGGACATACAGAGTGAATGAATAAGGAAAGGGTGACAAAGAGGATGATGTGACAGAAGCGGAAAGAACAAAAAGAACAATGAAGCCAAATTGTAGATGAAAGGATGGAGAGAAAAAGATTTTTAGCAATAGGGACCTGAGCGTGCAGGAGTGTGAAAGGCATGCATGGGATAGAGTGAACTGGAATAGTGATGTGGTATACTGGGGTCTGCATGCTGTCACGACTGAACCAGGGCATGTGAAGTGTCTGGGGTAAACAGTGGAAAATTTTGTGGGCACTGGGTGAGGATAGGGAGCTGTGGTTTCAGTGCACTATACATGACAGCTAGAGAATGGATGTGAGTGACAGCAAGAGAATGGATCGCAGGCAATCAGTTACGAAATATATATATATATAGAAGGCAACTAAAGGGGACGGGAGCGGGGGGCCAGAAACCCTCCCCTCCTTGTATTTTAACTTTCTAAAAGGGGAAACAGAAGAAGGAGTACGTGGGGAGTGCTCATCCTCCTCATGGGCTCAGATTGGGGTGTCTATCCCTGGGGATAGGGGAGAAAGAATACTTCCCACGCATTCCTCATGTGTCATAGAAGGCGACTAAAGGGGACGGAATCGGGGGGGCCAGAAACCCTCCCCTCCTTGTATTTTAACTTTCTAAAAGGGGAAACAGAAGAAGGAGTCATGCGGGGAGTGCTCATCCTCCTCAAAGTCTCAGATTGGGGTGTCTAAATGTGTGTGGATGTAACCAAGATGAGAAAAAGGGGGAGATAGGTAGTATGTTTGAGGAAAGGAACCTGGATGTTTTGGCTCTGAGTGAAATGAAGCTCAAGGGTAAAGGGGAAGAGTGGTTTGGGAATGTCTTGGGAGAAAAGTCAGGGGTTAGTGAGAGGACAAGAGCAAGGGAAGGAGTAGCACTACTCCTGAAACAGGAGTTGTGGAAGTATGTGATAGAATGTAAGAAAGTAATTTCTAGATTGATATGGGTGAAACTGAAAGTTGATGGAGAGAGATGGGTGATTATTGGTGCATGTGCACCTGGGCATGAGAAGAAAGATCATGAGAGGCAAGTGTTTTGGGAGCAGCTGAATGAGTGTGTTAGTGGTTGTGATGCACAAGACCGAGTTATATTGATGGGTGATTTGAATGCAAAGGTGAGTAATGTGGCAGTTGAGGGAATAATTGGTATACATGGGGTGTTCAGTGTTGTAAATGGAAATGGTGAAGAGCTTGTAGATTTATGTGCTGAAAAAGGGCTGGTGATTGGGAATACCTGGTTTAAAAAGCGAGATATACATAAGTATACGTATGTAAGTAGGAGAGATGGCCAGAGAGCATTATTGGATTACATGTTAATTGATAGGCGCACGAAAGAGAGACTTTTGGATGTTAATGTGCTGAGAGGTGCAACTGGAGGATGTCTGGTCATTATCTTGTGGAGGCGAAGGTGAAGATTTGTAGGGGTTTTCAGAAAAGAAGAGAGAATGTTAGGGTGAAGAGAGTGGTGAGAGTTAGTGAGCTTGGGAAGGAGACTTGTGTGTGGAAGTACCAGGAGAGACTGAGTTTAGAATGGAAAAAGGTGAGAACAAAGGAGATAAGGGGAGTGGGGGAGGAATGGGATGTATTAAGGGAAGCAGTGATGGCTTGCGCAAAAGATGCTTGTGGCATGAGAAGCGTGGGAGGTGGGTTGAATAGAAAGGGTAGTGAGTGATGGGATGAAGAAGTAAGATTATTAGTGAAAGAGAAGAGAGAGGCATTGAAATGATTTTTGCAGGGAAAAAATGCAAATGAGTGGGAGATGCATAAAAGAAAGAGGCAGGAGGTCAAGAGAAAGGTGCAAGAGGTGAAAAAGAGGGCAAATGAGAGTTGGGGTGAGAGAGTATCATTAAATTCTAGGGAGAGTACAAAGATGTTTTGGAAGGAGGTAAATAAAATGCATAAGACAAGGGAACAAATGGGAACTTCAGTGAAGGGGGCTAATGGGGAGGTAATAACAAGTAGTGGTGATGTGAGAAGGAGATGGAGCGAGTATTTTGAAGGTTTGTTGAATGTGTTTGATGATAGAGTGGCAGATATAGGGTGTTTTGGTCGAGGTGGTGTGCAAAGTGAGAGGGTTAGGGAAAATGATTTGGTAAACAGAGAAGAGGTAGTAAAAGCTTTGCGGAAGATGAAAGCCGGCAAGGCAGCAGGTTTGAATGGTATTGCAGTGGAATTTATTAAAAAAGGGGGTGATTGTATTGTTGACTGGTTGTTAAGGTTATTTAATGTATGTATGACTCATGGTGAGGTGCCTGAGGATTGGCGGAATGCTTGCATAGTGCCATTGTACAAAGGCAAAGGGGATAAGAGTGAGTGCTCAAATTACAGAGGTATAAGTTTGTTGAGTATTCCTGGTAAATTACATGGGAGGGTATTGATTGAGAGGGTGAAGGCATGTACAGAGCATCAGACTGGGGAAGAGCAGTGTGGTTTCAGAAGTGGTAGAGGATGTGTGGATCAGGTGTTTGCTTTGAAGAATGTATGTGAGAAATACTTAGAAAAGCAAATGGATTTGTATGTAGCATTTATGGATCTGGAGAAGGCATATGATTGAGTTGATAGAGATGCTCTGTGGAAGGTACTAAGAATATATGGTGTGGGAGGCAAGTTGTTAGAAGCAGTGAAAAGTTTTTATCGAGGATGTAAGACATATGTACGTGTAGGAAGAGAGGAAAGTGATTGGTTCTCAGTGAATGTAGGTTTGCGGCAGGGGTGTGTGATGTCTTCATGGTTGTTTAATTTGTTTATGGATGGGGTGTGAAAGAAGAAAGTTAAGAGTAAATGTGAATAAGAGCAAGGTTATTAGGTACAGTAGGGTTGAGGGTCAAGTCAATTGGGAGGTAAGTTTGAATGGAGAAAAACTGGAGGAAGTAAAGTGTTTTAGATATCTGGGAGTGGATCTGGCAGTGGATGGAACCATGGAAGCAGAAGTGAATCATAGGGTGGGGGAGGGGGCAAAAATTCTGGGAGCCTTGAAGAATGTGTGGAAGTCGAGAACATTATCTCGGAAAGCAAAAATGGGTATATTTGAAAGAATAGTGGTTCCAACAATGATGTATGGTTGCGAGGTATGGGCTATGGATAGAGTTGTGCGCAGGAGGGTGGATGTGCTGGAAATGAGATGTTTGAGGACAATATGTGGTGTGAGGTGGTTTGATCGAGTAAGTAATGTAAGAGAGATGTGTGGAAATAAAAAGAGTGTGGTTGAGAGAGCAGAAGAGGGTGTTTTGAAATGGTTTGGTCACATGGAGAGAATGAGTGAGGAAAGATTGACCAAGAGGATATATATGTCGGAGGTGGAGGGAACGAGAAGTGGGAGACCAAATTGGAGGTGGAAAGATGGAGTGAAAAAGATTTTGAGCGATCAGGGCCTAAACATGCAGGAGGGTGAAAGGCGGGCAAGGAATAGAGTGAATTGGAACGATTTGGTATACTGGGGTCGACCTGCTGTCAGTGGATTGAACCAGGGCATGTGAAGCGTCTGGGGTAAACCATGGAAAGTTGTGTGGGGCCTGGATGTGGAAAGGGAGCTGTGGTTTCGGTGCATTATTACATGACAGCTAGAGACTGAGTGTGAACGATTGTGGCCTTTGTTGTCTTTTCCTAGCGCTACCTCTCACACATGAGGGGGGAGGGGGTTGTTATTCCATGTGTGGTGGGGTGGCGATGGGAATAAGTAAAGGCAGACAGTATGAATTGTGTACATGTGTATATATATGTATATGTCTGTGTGTGTATATATATGTGTACATTGAGATGTATAGGTATGTATATTTGCGTGTGTGGACGTGTATGTATATACATGTGTATGTGGGTGGGTTGGGCCATTCTTTCATCTGTTTCCTTGCGCTACCTCTCTAACGCGGGAGACAGAGACAAAGCAAAATAAATAAAATAATAGATTTATTATTATTATTTTGCTTTGTCCCTGTCTCCCGCGTTTGCGAGGTAGCGCAAGGAAACAGACGAAAGAAATGGCCCAACCCACCTCCATACAAATGTATATACATACACGTCCACACACGCAAATATACATACCCATACATCTCAATGTACACATATATATACACACACAGACACATACATATATGCACATGCACACAATTCACACTGACTGCCTTTATTCATTCCCATTGCCACCTCGCCACACATGGAATAACATCCCCCTTCCCCCTCATGTGTGTGAGGTAGCGCTTGGAAAAGACAACAAAGGCCCCATTTGTTCACACTCAGTCTCTAGCTGTCATGCAATAATGCCCGAAACCACAGCTCCCTTTCCACATCCAGGCCCGACAGAACTTTCCATGGTTTACCCCAGACGCTTCACATGCCCTGATTCAATCCACTGACAGCGCATCAACCCCGGTATACCACATCGATCCAATTCACTCTATTCCTTGCCCGCCTTTCACCCTCCTGCATGTTCAGGCCCCGATCACTCAAAATCTTTTTCACTCCATCTTTCCACCTCCAATTTGGTCTCTCACTTCACCTTGATCCCTCCACCTCTGACACATGTATCCTCTTGGTCAATCTTTCCTCACTCATTCTCTCCATGTGACCAAACCATTTCAAAACACCCTCTTCTGCTCTCTCAACCATGCTCTTTTTATTTCCACACATCTCTCTTACCCGTACATTACTTACTCGATCAAACCACCTCACACCACACATTGTCCTCAAACATCTCATTTCTAGCACATCCACCCTCCTGCGCACAACTGTATCCATAGCCCACACCTTGCAACCATACAACATTGTTGGAACCACTATTCCTTCAAACATACCCATTTTTGCTTTCCGAGATAATGTTCTCGACTTCCACACATTCTTCAAGGCTCCCAGGATTTTCGCCCCCTCCCTCACCCTATGATCCACTTCCGCTTCCATGGTTCCATCCGCTGCCAGATCCACTCCCAGATATCTAAAACACTTCACTTCCTCCAGTTTTTCTCCATTCAAACTCACCTCCCAATTGACTTGACCCTCAACCCTACTGTACCTAATAACCTTGCTCTTATTCACATTTACTCTTAACTTTCTTCTTCCACACACTTTACCAAACTCAGTCACCAGCTTCTGCAGTTTCTCACATGAATCAGCCTCCAGCGCTGTATCATCAGCGAACAACAACTGACTCACTTCCCAAGCTCTCTCATCCCCAACAGACTTCATCCTTGCCCCTCTTTCCAAAACTCTTGCATTCACCTCCCTAACAACCCCATCCATAAACAAATTAAACAACCATGGAGACATCACACACCCCTGCCGCAAACCTATAAATATATATATATATTTTGTTCATATTAACCATTTCCCGTGTTAGAGGTAGTGTCGAGAACAGATGATTGAGCCTGAAAAGGAATAATCCTCAGTTGGCCCTCTTTTCTGTAATTCTGTTGGAAAAGTTAAACCAGGAGGGGAGAATTTTCAGTCCCCTCCCTTTTAGTTGCCATGTATGACATGGAGAGAATACGTGGGAAGTATTCTTTCTTTATCTCCAGCCATATACATATATACCCATGTACATATTCATACTCACTTGCCTTCATCCATTTGTGGCGCCACCCCACCCCACAGGAAACAGCATTGCCATCCCCTGCATCAGCGAGGTAATGCCAGGAAAACAAAAAAAAAGACCACATTCGTTCACACTCATTTTCTAGCTGTCATGTGTAATGCACTGAAACCAGAACTCCCTATCCACATCCAGGCCCCACACATCTTTCTATGGTTTACCCTGGATGTTTCACATGCCCTAGTTCAGTTCATTAACAGCACATTGACCCCAGTATACCACATCATTCCAATTCACTCTATTCCTTGCATGTCTCACCCTCCTGCATGTTCAGGCCCCAATTGCTCAAAATCTTTTTTGCTTCATCCTTCCACCTCCAATTTGGTCTCTTGCTCATCTTAGATTTTCAGAGTAGTTCATTTGCTTTCTGCCAGCTCCACAGGAAGCCTTTTTATTATGATGTGCCAAGTTAGAAATTGATGTTGTTAATATACACATCAAGGATTATTATCATGATTACTTCTTTTTTGTGTATTTGTATGTCAGATCTTTGATTTTGAATGTTTACAGCATAACTTTACATCAGATCTTGATTTCGTTTAATGTTCAGGCATCCTCATTCATTATTTACATTGTCTGATTAAAGACCAGGCTTTAATGCCAGTTATTATTGAAAATTAACCAACAGATGTTATTTTAGAAGAGGAAGAAGAAGAAGAGAAACCTCCAATGCCAGCTGCTGTCAACACTGATGCTCGCACTCCAGCTAATTCACCAAGTATCATCCAAAAGCATGATACTGGAATGTGCATGCAGGAGAGTAGTTCATCAGGTAAGGTATTAGTGAGCTACTTATTCCAGTTCTCGTGAATACCATTTTGCATAGAGAATTTATTTTCATCAACTCTCCTAGTCATGACTTATAAGCCACTAAGAAATATTTAATCTTAATTGTAGATTGCTTGCTACAGAAAGAAAGATTATCATATGGAGTAGGTTTTTGCTTCTGTGTGTCTTTATTTCATTGAGAATGGCCATATTAACAATGCAGCCCATATGGTAATTTGCTACACATTCTTAAATTCCTCAGGTTATTTGGAGTATGACTTTGAGTTTGAATGGAGTGAACTTGGAGGAAAGGGGGTGTTTTAGATACCTGGGAGTGGATGTGGCAGTGAAAGGAACCATGGGAGCTGAAGTGAGCCATAGCCATAGTAGGGTGAATGTCCTGAACACATTGAGGAATGTGTGGAAAGAGAGGTCATTGTCTTTAAATGCAAAAATGGGCATGTTTGATGGTATAGTAATCCTTACAGTGCTGTGTGGACGCAAGGCATGGTCCATAGACAAAAATGTAAATAGGTTGGCTGTGTAGGAAATGAAATGTTTGAGAAAAACGTGTTATGAGTTGAATTGACCGAATATGAAAATGATAGGGTAAGAGAGAGGTGTGGTAGTATGAGGAGTCTTTATGAGAGAACTGAAGAGGGTGTACTGAAATGGTCTTAACATGTGGAGAGGATGACAATGATGGTATACATGTCAAAAGTGGAGCGAACATGGAAAAGGGGGAGTCAAAGAAGTGGAAGGATAGAGTGAAAGATGCTGTGATGGTTTGGGGTCTGAACATGCAGGAAGATGTGAGGCATACAAAAATAGAGCAAACTGGAGTGATGTGGTATATAGGGGATAATGTGCTGCTATTGGGCTGAATTAGGGCATTTGAAGTGGTCAGGGGAAACCACAGAAAGGCGTGTGGGGGCCTGGTTCTGACAAAGGGCTCTGGTTTTGGTGCATTATGCATGACAACTAGAATGTGGATGGGAGTGAATGATGCCATTTTTTGTTTATGGTGTTGCCTTACCACTGTTGGAAATGGCCAAAATGTATAGGAATGAAATGCATGCATGGGATGGAGTGAATTAGAGTCAAGTGGTGTAGTGGGGTTGAAGTGCTGTCACTAGACTGAAGCGGAGAGCATGAAGCATCCAGTGTAAACCATGGAAAGGTCTTGTGGGCCTGGCTGTGGATATGGAGTTGTGGTGTCAGTGCATTACACACAGGTAGAGAATGGATGAGTGAGTGTGCATTTCTTCATTTGGTCCTGGTGTTACCTTATAATGCAGGAAATGGCAATCAAATATGAAGAGATGTATATACTTTTATTAGGTGGAGGGAACAAGGAGAAGTGGGAGACCAAATTGTAGGTGGAAAGATGGAAAGAAAAGATTTTGAGTGATCGGGGCCTGAACATGCAGGAGGATGAAAGGCGTGCAAGGAATAGAGTGAATTGGAACGATGTGGTATACTGGGGTCGACATGTTGTCAATGGATTGGACCAGGGCATGTGAAGTGTCTGGGGTAAAATATGGAAAGTTTTGTGGGGCCTGGATGTGGAAAGGGAGCTATGGTTTTGTTGCATTATACATGACAGCTAGAGAGTGAGTGTGAATGAATGTGGCCTTTGTTGTCTTTTCCTAGCGCTACCTTGCACGCATGTGGGGAGAGGGGGTTGTTATTTCATGCGTGGCGGGGTGGCAACGGGAATGAATAAAGGCAGCAAGTATGAATTATGTACATGTGTATATATGTATATGTCTGTGTATGTATATATATGTATACATTGAAATGTATAGGTATGTATATGTGTGTGTGTGGACGTGTATGTATATACATGTGTATGTGGGTGGGTTAGGCCATTCTTTTGTCTGTTTTCTTGTGCTACCTCGCTAATGTGGGAGACAGGGACAAAGTACAATATAAAAAAGATAGAATACTTTTGATATATACTGATTGCTGTTTCCCACATGAACAAGGTAGTGCAAGAAACAGACAAAGAAAGGCCACATCTGCTCACACACATGTATACATATATACACATGCTGAGTTTGGAAAAGTGTGTGAAAGGAGAAAGTTGAGAGTAGATGTGAATAAAAGCAAGGTTTTTAGGTTTAGTAGGGCTGAGGGACAAGTAAATTGGAATGTAACTTTGAATGGAGAAAAATTGGATATCTGGGATTGGACTTGGCAGTGAATGGAACCATGGAAGCAGAAGTAAGTCACAGGGTGGAGAAGGAGGTGAAGGTTTTGGGAGCAATGAACAAACCATGGAAGCAGAAGTAAGTCACAGGGTGGAGAAGGAGGTGAAGGTTTTAGGAGCAATGAACAATGTGTGGAAGGAGAGAACATTATCTCGGAGAGCAAAAATGGGTGTGTTTGAAGGAATAGTAGTTCCAACAATATTACATGCTTGCAAGGCATGGGCTATGGATAGGGTCGTACAGAGGAGGATGGATGTGTTGGAAATTGAATATTTGGGGACAGTGTGTGGTGTGAGGTGGTTTTATCAAGAAAATATTGAAAGGGTAAGAGAGAAGTGTGGAAATAAAAAGTGTGTGGTTGAGAGAGAGCCAAAGAGCCTGTGTTGAAATGGTTTGGACATAGGAAGAGAATGAGTGAAGAATGATTGACAAAGAGGATATATTTGTCAGAGGTGGAGAGAACAAGAAGTGGGAGACCAAATTGGAGGCTGTAGGATAGAGTGAAAAAGATTTTGAGCGATCGGGGCCTGAACATACAGGAAGGTGAGAGGCATGCAAGGAATAGAGTGAATTTGAATGATGTGGTATACCAGGGTCAACATGCTGTCAATAGACTGAACAGGGCATGTGAAATGTTTGGGGTAATTCATGAATGTCTGTGGGGCCTGGATGTGGATAAGGAGCTGTGGTTTTGGTGCATTAAACATGACAGCTAGAGACTGAGTGTGAACGAATGTAGCCCTTTTTGTCTGTTTTCCTGGCGCTACCTCGCTGAAGCAGGGTAGCGTTGCTGTTTCCTGTGGGAGGCAGTAGTGACAGGAATGGATGAAGGCAAGCAAGTATGAATAGGTACATGTCTATATATGTATGTCTGTGTATGTATATGTTATGTATTTGTATGCATATGTATATGTGCATGTATGGGTGTTTATTTATACATATATATATTTTTTTAATACTTGATTGCCATCTCCTGCATTAGTGAGGTGGTGCAAGGAAACAGATGAAAGAATGGCCCAAACCCAGCCACATACACATGTATATACATATATGTATGTATGAGTGGATGGGCCATTTTTCATCTGTTTCCTGGAGCTTCCTCGCTGACACAGGAAACAGCGATCAAATTTAACAGTAATAATTACTTATCTATGTATCTATTATACTTAATTGCTGTTTCCCATGTCAGCGGGGTAGCACCAGGAAACAGATGAAGAATGGCCCATCCACCCATATACACATACATACATAAATGCCCATACACACACATGTACATAATTTTTTTTCATACATATTCGCCATTTCCCGCATTTGCGAGGTAGCATTAAGCACAGAGGACTGAGCTTTAGAGGAAAATATCTCCACTGGGCCCCATTCTCTGTTCTGTCTTTTGGAAAATTAAAAAAAGGGAGGGGAGGATTTCCAGTCACCCACTCCCTCCCCTTTTAGCTGCCTTCTACAACACACAGGGAATACGTGGGGAGAAGTCTTTCTCCCCTGTCCCCAGGATATACATAGTATGATAATAAAAGATATATATCCCTAGGGATAGGAGAGAAAGAAAACTTCCCATGTATTCCCTGCATGTTGTAGAAGGCAACTAAAAGGGGTGGGAGGAGGGGCTGGAAATCCTCCCCCCCAACTTTTTACTTTTCCAAAAGAAGGAACAGAGAAGGGGGCCAGGTGGGGATTTTCCCTCTGGGACTTGGTCCTTTGTTCTTGATGCCACCTTGCTAACATGGGAGGGATGCCAGTAAAAGAAAGAAAAAAGTATCCAGATGGTGTACTTGGCCCTGCTGCTACATCTTGAAATCTTGCTGGTACAAAAATGTTTTTGCTTCCAAACAAGATTATGGGCCTTTTCTTCCTGAAACAACTTCGTAGGACCCATTGTTAGGGACTGGTAGGGAAAAATACACTTGAAGCAGAAGTAGGGACAGTATCATTGAACATGAGGCACAGCTTACAAAAATTACAGCCTTCGTCACAGTATCATGGGGTAACTGAAGTGACACATATATGTTATCTGACTTTTGAAGGCAAGCCCAGATCCAGGAAAAGAACACGAACAGGTGTGAACGAACACTTGTGAGTGACAATTTGCTTGTGGTTCGGTGCTGCACTTGCAGATGCTCTACTTACTTTTGGTCATGTTTGCTTACCTGTGTTCTTGTTCGAAGAAATGTTAACAGTAGCAAAGGTGGAAGTTTATCTGCTACAAGTTGTGTCACTGTGTAAGAAAAGTAGGGAAGAATATTTAATTGCAGCTGCAGGATTCATTGTCATCCATGCGTTATTCAACAAGAGGAAAAAGGCCCCCCCCCCTCTCTCTCTCTCTCTCTCTCTCTCTCGTCACAGACAAAAGTCCATATCAAAGCTAGGCCTTTATTGAAATATAGAGTGGATTATGAAAGGGAGAAGTGACAAGGGAAAGTATTTTCTGATTTTGGAGGAAGTGAAAAACCTGTCTTTTAGAATGTGCCAGGTCATATTTATTGGGAAAGAAATGAGAAGGTAAAGAGTTCCAGAGCTTTGAGGTGTAGGGAAAGAAACATTTTTTGGAATGGCCCACACTTGAGTTGCCATTGGCCATACAATAATCATGTGACTCAGTAGCTTGCTGAGTATTGCATGGTCTAGCCTAGTGGTGGGGCTACAGAAGCAGTCAGCTCTTGGGAGCAAAAATCAGGAATACTGATAGAAGAGGGAAAGTGAACCAACATTGCGGCACAGGGCAAGAGGCTTAAGTTTGGAAATTAGCCTGTGAGAAGTTATAAGTGAAACTGCTTTTGACTAAACTCTGTCAAGTAAGGATGCAGAGCTAGAGCCACCCCAGATGTGAGAGCAGTACTCCATACAAGAACAAATCAATCCTTTGTATAAAGAGAGCAACTGTGGAGAAGTTTTAACATCTAAATAGGACACCCAGTTTCTTAGTGGCAGACTTATCTGTTTCTGTAATGTGAAGTTTCCCCCCCAAAAGTGGATTTATGTAATATCATGTATGTTCATTGAGTCAACAGGTGGAATTAAAGAACCATCAAAGGAGAGATGAGAGTTTTGAGGGGTTTTCGATGGAGAGATGGGTAGAAACTGAGCCTTGGAGACATTAAACGTAACTCGATTTCATGTGCCCCACTGACATATCCCATCCAAGTCTTAGTTTATTGAGGAAGCTATGTCAAGACAAGGTGCAGATTGAGTGAAAGGAGCAGAATTGAAGGATGTGGATGAATGCAGTGTTGAGTCATCAGTGTACGATGGCTTTTTTTTTTCGTGGAATTGAGGAAATTGTTGAAAAGAAAAAGGAGAAAAAGTGTAGGGGGACATGACAGAACCTTGAGGGACACCACTGTTGATGGAAAAAGGTGGGAGGTTGATCCATCAACAACCATAGAGATAGATCAGCTTGAAAGGAAGCTAGGTTTGAAGGAGCTAATTGGGAGAGGAAAGCCAAAAAAGAAGGGAGCTTAGAGGTGAGACCCCAGTGCCACACACTGTCAAAACCTTTAGATATGTCAAGGGCAGCTACACATGACTCCGCAAAATCTTTCAGGGATAATGAGCTGTCATTGAGATAAGATGGAATGTCACTAGTGGCTCTCACCTTATGGAAGCCATACTGGTGATCAGGTCTCTTTGGATATGGGACTTGATTAGGGATTCAAAGACTTTGGAGATCGTAGATGTCATAGCAATAGGACGATAGTTAGAGGTGTCAGAACAGTCACCCATCTGAGTGATAGGATGCATCAATGCATACTAACAGGAAGAAGGAAAAGTTTTGGTTTTTAAACTGAAACAGAACAGACGAGCAAGCACAGATGCAAGTTCAGAGGCAAACTCTTTCAGCACACAGGGGTGGATGCCATCAGGATCATAAGTCTTGCTTGTGTTCAGAGGGAGAAGCGCTTTTTAGACGGTTCCAAAAAAGATTATGGGGGAATCATGTAATTAGTAAGAGGAGCATTGGGGGGTGATGGAATGTTAGTCATTCAAGATGGAATTAAAGGAGAAACGGGAACCAAAGAGAGTTGCTTTGTCTACCGAAGAGACAGCTATAGTACTGTTAGAAGGGAAAAGTGAAGGAAAGGTAGAGTGACAAGTTGTTAGAGATGCCTTTATTAAAGGACCAGAAAAACCTATCAATGGATGATGAAGAAAGGTTATCGCACTTCCTTTGAACAAAGGGATACTTTGCCTGACAGATAATGTGCTTGCAATGATTTGGGCAGTGATAAAAGCTGAATGGGCATAAGAGGAAGGAGGGTTTTCCAAGCCTGGTATGCCTGATCCCTTGTCTGAATGGCCTTAGAGCAGGATTGGTTGAACAGTGGATTGAAAGATATCATCATGAAGGAAGAAGGGATCAATGCTTTCATTCCTGCAAGAATAAACTCTGCTAAGTGTTTTGCGGAGACAAAAGCATCACCACATAAGAGACATTAATTTACCCATTAGAAATTGTTACAATCCTACTGAGTTACTGAGAAACGCAAGTTAGAAAAAGCTGAACATTTGAAAATTCTTTTAGAATATCATCATCAAACTTAGAAAGACTAATTTGAGTTTTCTGTACAAGTTAATTTTATCAGTTTCTACCTCATTGCTTTTAAACCCTTGTGTAAGATATTCCCTTGCAAACGGCATTTATTTCACAAACAGAACATGATACGTGAAAGTATTATTTTAAATGTTAATCATTGTATAGTAAGAGTAGAGTGTAACATGAACAAATAGGGCCTCCATATCATTCCCTGTTATCTCAAGGTAATGAAGGATTACCTAAGACATGTTGGCCACACCCCATTCTACCACATGCTTTTAGTCTTTGTATTGAAATATGTTTTATATTTTATATTCACCACCAATGCAGTGCTTCTGTAAAAAATTGGTTTTTTATTATTATTGTATGTTATCGCCATCTCCCGCGTTAGCGAGGTAGCGCAAGGAAACATAGGAG
Source organism: Panulirus ornatus (assembly GCF_036320965.1). NCBI lineage: Eukaryota > Metazoa > Arthropoda > Malacostraca > Decapoda > Palinuridae > Panulirus > Panulirus ornatus. Next base: position 11,461,278 of record NC_092234.1, read on the forward strand.
AGCATGGCCCAGCCCACCCACATACACATGTATATACATAAATGCCCACACACGCACATATACGTACCTATACATTTCAACGTATACATACATATACATGCACAGACATATACATATATACATATTCATACATGCTGCTTTCATCCATTCCCACCGCCACCCCGCCACACATGAAATGGTACCCCCCTCCCTCCACATGCATGCGAGGTAGCGCCAGGAAAAGACAACAAAGGCCACATTCGTTCACACTCAGTCTCCAGCTGTCATGTGTAATGCACCGAAATGACATCTCCTTTTCCACATCCAAGCCCCACAA